>NC_064774.1:0-300000 GCF_011397635.1 Epinephelus fuscoguttatus
AAATATGGTTTGGAATGTGGAACCATTGGCTATTTTCATCTCTTAACAAGGATCTTAGCCAATTAATTTTAATGGTACCATTAATACAATCTATATCGATGGCTTTAAGACCTCCCTTCTCGTATCCTTTAACCATAATTCCTTTTCTGATGTAGTGTGTTCTCCTATTCCATATATAATTGAAGTTTGCTTGGTTTATAGTCTTTATTGCACTTTTAGAGAGTGATATCGAATAGGCTGGGTAAATGAATCTTGAGAGGCATTCCATTTTTGTGAGGAAAATTCGACCAATAATAGAGATGTCTCCATGACCACATATTTAAATATGATTTACATTTATCTAAAGTATTCCAAGGGCGGCACGGTGGTGTGGTGGTTAGCACTCTCGCCTCACAGCAAGAGGGTTGCCGGTTCGATCCCGGGCGTGGGAGCCCTTCTGTGCGGAGTTTGCATGTTCTCCCCATGTCAGCGTGGGTTCTCTCCGGGCACTCCGGCTGTCCAGAGACATGCAGATTGGGGACTAGGTTAATTGGTAACTCTAGGTGTAACTCCGTAGGTGTGAATGTGAGCGTGAATGGTTGTCTGTCTCTATGTGTCAGCCCTGCCTCTCACCCAGTGTCAGCTGGGATAGGCTCCAGCCCCCCCGCGACCCTCGTGAGGATGAAGCGGTTAGAAGATGAATGACTGAATAAAGTATTCCAAATGTTGAGGTTATCTAGAGTGTTAATGTCCTTAGTAATGTGTATGCCTAAGTATTTAACGGTTGATTTAACAGGGATATTATGAATTGTTGTTAGAGGGGAACTATGTATTGGTAATAATTCACATTTTTTAAGATTTAATTTTAGTCCAGATGCCTTGGAAAATAAATTAATTGTATTGAGGACTTTGGGGATTTGTTCAGTATTTTTCATGAATATGGTTGTGTCATCAGCCAGTTGGCTAATTGCCAGTTGTTTGCCTAACACCATCAAATTTTCAAAATCTGTTTTTTTTTTTTTTTTTTCATAAGAATAGAAAGCATTTCCGCTGCTGTGATAAATAGTAAGGGAGAAATGGGACAGCCTTGCTTAATTCCTCTATTAACTGAGAATCTTGGACATGTTCCTTGTGGTAGTATGACTGTACTGTTAGTATCCTTATAAATTAGTTTAATCATGTTAATGAAGTTTTCTCCAAAACCAAATAGTTCTAAGGTGCTAAAAATAAATTTATGTTCGACTGTGTCAAATGCTTTAAAAAATCTAAGAACAAAATAAAACCTTCATCTTCAATTAGATGGTTGTATTCCAGCAAGTCAAGCACAAGCCGTATATTATTATCAATTGATCGTCCTTTAATAAAACCAGATTGTGTGTCTGAGATAATTTGTGTAATACCACATTTCAGTCTGTTTGCATAAATATGTGTTAATAGTTTGTAATCAGTATTGAGCAAGGTTATAGGTCTAAGGTTGTCAATTAATTTGGAATCTTTACCAGGCTTAGGGATGAGAGTGAGCAACCCCCCTCCAACACCATAGTAGTTGGAAGAATATGAGATTCAGATATTTCTTTTAACATACAAAAAAAGAGATCTTTAAGATGTACCCAGAAATGTCTATAGAAGTTGCTTGTTAGACCATCTGAGCCTGGGGACTTGTCTAATGTTAAGCATCTTATGGCTTTTTCCACTTCATCCATACTTATCTCAGCCTCGCACATGCTTTTGAAATACTCATCAATTCTGGGGATCCACTTTTTAATATGCTCAAAGAAAGCATCAGCGTCTGAGGGTGAATAAGAAGAGGAGTACAGCTCATTGTAAAATTTAAAGATTTCCTTAGAATTTAAGTCTGGGTCAGTACATTCTTGATTATCTATCAGTAGTGTTCTTATTGCATTTCGTTCTTGTCTTCATTTTTTCCAGTCTACAAAAGTACGCAGAACTCCTCTCTCCCTCTTCTATCCATTTCGCTCTTGATCTAATATATGCTCCTTTGGCTTTAGAAAGATAGATATTATCCAGTGACGATTGTAAGAGTATAAGTTTTTGTTTGCTGCTCTCATTTAGAGATGATTTATTACATATACTGTTTATTTCTGTAATGATTTCCATCTCTTTTTCCTTACTTTCCCTGCTTAATATTTTGCTATTTGAAATAGAAATCTGGCGTACTTTGTATTTTAAATATTCCCATTTGCTTCTATAGGTTAAGAGGTTTGAATCTGTTGTTATATTATTGATCATTGTAGTAATTTCTTGGCAGAAACGTTCACTTTTCAGGAGGTTTGAATTAAATTTCCAATAACCTTTTTTAAAGCATTTGTTTGTGGATATAAAATTAAGTTTAATCAAACAGTGATCTGTTAAAGGTGCAGCAGAAATTATGGAAGTTGGATCCAGCCCAGGCCTGCCCTGCGTTCCAAATCGCATTCTTATCCCTTTATGAGGTATTGTAAAGCCAGATGAAATGAATTTATCCTGAACGTGGTATATCAGTAAAGTGCATAAACACACACACATATATTTGTGGACTATATATATATATATATATATATATATATATATATATATATATATATATTGGAGTGGAGACTATATATATACATATATATATATATATATATATATATATATATATATATATATATATATATATATATATATAGTCCACAAAAGGTTAGAGTGCTTGTGTGACTGGGTCACTCAATCCTCTGCACTTAACGATCCTCAGAATCACCTCAGTTCACGCAAAACACTTTCTGTATTTCCCGACTCGAATCACACAACGAGGCAGTCACGTGATTCCAGAGAAACGGGGCCTCGTTCGTCTTTGGTCACGTGATATCCTGAAAAACGATACGGGCTTCGACACGGGCTTCATTTGGACACGCCCCCTTTGCTCGACACAGGCCTCGGGACTGCAGTATCAGCTGTAACATCACTAATTGTAGGATGACTCAGGACAGTTTCACAACCTGATGTCTATCACCGAGCCACATAGCTCTGGGTATCGAACAACATCCACCACCAGTTTCTCCTGGTGGTAGCTCACTACTTTTAAAGTGTGAACATGTCTAAAGTCCAAATGCTGAGATCGTTGGTGAAGCAGCGACTAACTGCGGCTGCTGAAGAGATATTTGGGCTGTTTGAAAGAACGATAGCAGAGTACGAGGAGGAACTTTGTCGATCAAAAGAGGAGAACGAGCGACAACGGAAACTACTGGACGCTGTTTTCAACCCTCAGCTTCGGTTACACAGAGCAGGTTTGTTCATTAAACATTACAAGTTCATTATTAATAATATAACTGCAGCTTTGTTCAATAAATATTCAGTCTGTCGACGATTTAAAGCCACGTTAGCTTCTGTGGTGTCGTTAGCTTCTCTGGTGTCGTTAGCTTCTGTGGTGTCGTTAGCTTCTGTGGTGTCGTTAGCTTCTCTGGTGTCGTTAGCTTCTCTGGTGCCGTTAGCTTCTCTGGTGTCGTTAGCTTCTGTGGTGTCGTTAGCTTCTCTGGTGTCGTTAGCTTCTGTGGTGTCGTTAGCTTCTCTGGTGTCGTTAGCTTCTCTGGTGTCGTTAGCTTCTCTGGTGCCGTTAGCTTCTGTGGTGTCGTTAGCTTCTCTGGTGTCATTAGCTTCTGTGGTGCCGTTAGCTTCTCTGGTGCCGTTAGCTTCTGTGGTGCCGTTAGCTTCTGTGGTGTCGTTAGCTTCTCTGGTGTCGTTAGCTTCTCTGGTGTCGTTAGCTTCTCTGGTGCCGTTAGCTTCTGTGGTGTCGTTAGCTTCTCTGGTGTCATTAGCTTCTGTGGTGCCGTTAGCTTCTCTGGTGCCGTTAGCTTCTGTGGTGCCGTTAGCTTCTCTTTTGCCGTTAGCTTCTCTGGTGTCGTTAGCTTCTCTGGTGCCGTTAGCTTCTCTGGTGCCGTTAGCTTCTGTGGTGCCGTTAGCTTCTGTGGTGTCGTTAGCTTCTCTGGTGTCGTTAGTCTTTGGTGTTGTTAGCTATTTTCCGTTGGGGTTATGTGAAGTGTTATAAAGTTTAGTTGATTCAAAACACATTAAACACACATTAAACATGGCTTAGTAGGAACAATTTCAAACACAAGTACACAAATCTGAGCTTATGTTTAGGCTAACTATACCCAAAAAGTAATTTAAAAAATTCATCTTCACAGATAAAAAGGGCAAAAATATGGTGAAATTGTAGGTTTCTGAAGCTCGTGCCAAAAACTGAGGTTTTTTTTTTCATATTTACAGCGATGACGCAGCATGGGGGAGTCATCCTGACTCTGCAGTGTACAGTAAACAGCGCAGCAGTAGGTTGGCGGTGTATCAGGGTAGTCATTTGGTAGTCGGTAGTCAGTTGTCTAGTCAGTAAGTTATTATTTAGTCAGTGTCAGTCAGTATTCAATAGGTTAGTCAGTAGTCTGTCAGTATTCAGAGACATTAGGTCAGTCAGACTCAGTAACGTTAGCAATTCGGTCGGGCGGCTGGCGGTTCTTAGCTAACGTTAGTGTGGTAGCTAGCCGGTTCTCTGTTTGTTTCTCATTAGCTAGTTTTGTTTGGCTTTTCACATAATGGTGAAATTCTGCGTTTGTGGAGGCTGCACAAACTCTCGTCTATCTGGACACAGAGTTCATACTTTTCCCACAAATAGGAAAAGTGCCACTTTTCGTGCGTTTTATCCAAGTGAGGAGACGGGACTTTACTGCGGCATCAGCAACGAAGAACATGGTTATTTGTGGAGTGCACTTTACACCGGAGGATTATATTCCCGGGGACATGATGGAGTGTGAAATGCGATTTCGCCGCCACAACCGGGTGAGACTGAGAGTGGGTGCAGTTCCCTCTCTGCACACAGCAGCATCGTCGGCTCCACCATCAGCAGCACTGCCGACCCCGCTTCGGCCAGGACACAGCTCATCTTGACGAAAACGGGATCTGTACAGAGTGAGTCATTTTCTAACCATTGCCAACTTCCAAATTGCCAGCATGATGTAACATTAACGCTAGCTACTAACTGTTGTAAGGCGTAATTGGTAACCATAGTTTACCAACACTGTTACAGACTGGTAAACGCCTGTAGCCTATACATTTCATCCCCTCGGGCATTCCCTTAGCCCATAGCCCAAATGACATGACGCCCGTTGGACTGGGAAGCTTGCGAAAATATAGTAGCTAGCTATATGAGACAACGTGTGCGAGCGAGCTCTCCTTCGTCTGTCAGTGGCGATAACGTGGTGCTACGAATGTGCACGAAGGGCAAGCTCGTGTTTCCTGCAGAGACTAGCGGGTTGCACGGGGCTTTATTTCACTCACCAGTGACCACTATCAGGGAAACGCGCTGTGTCATCAGAGGACCGGCAAACGCATTTACCAGTCTGTTGCGATTATAAGCACTCTGAAGTGTAGGCCTACAACTTGGTTGGACTTTGTGAGCACAGCTAGCTAATACATTTGTCATGTATTTCATGTGGTGTCATGTTGGTGTGCCATAAGGTTTTGGGAGATGCTGCAAGTGGAGGTGCACTGCCTGCAGTCCTTGACGATTTGGACCAAGAGGCCTTTCCAATGGCTCCTCACCATCTGTGCTGCACTGTATAACTCAGTGTAACATCAGACCCTTGCATCGTTCATCAGGTAATGAAACTACACTCTTATCTACAATGAGCTATAGCCTACATACCACACTTCATTAAATTGCATCACGCAGGAAGATAATTTATTGCACATCTTAGTATGATGCAGGTGGGTACAACTTTGATTGGTTTAGGCTAGATTCTACATGTGTATCTGTTGTGGCTACTAAATATCATGTTGTATATTTTCATCTTTCTTTATATATGTGTGTCTTTACATCCTCCTCTCTGCTCTTACTCCAGTGCAGTGGCTCTTCCTTGTCAGTGTTGACCCTGCTGTTTTCTCTCGTCATTATTGTTATTGTTGCCTATGACACTATTTAATATTTCTTTCATTGTACCTTTTCTACAGGCTTCTCTTGGTAGCCCTGCATTTCAACAACAATGGCAGCAGAGAGATTGCCCGGACCAGTGTTGGTGAGGCCTGTGATGCCGTTTCCTACCCAAGGTTCCGCAAAGGTGACTGCGTCGTCTGTCCAGTCAATGAGAAGCCATCATACGGTTAGCAGTTTGTCAGTTCCTAAATATTATTAAGTGAGCTGGTTCATGAGTCAACCATGTCACTGAATTTGTCTCCTTTTCCGAGCACATGCATGAGCCCTCATGGAGTCTCTGAGAGTGGGATACTCCAGGTCGCCACAGGCTCTACGAGAGAAGAGTGCTCAGCCACACCTGCCCCCCTTTGCAGATCATACCAGCAGATCAGCAAGGATGAAGCCGGTCCTCACACCACAACTCTGTATCTCTCCTGTGACTGTCATTTCTCCGAACCTGAGTCTTCTCTGGCTCCCTTTGCCATCTGGCTGGCTCAAAGTTGTAGGGTTGTGGCCCGTCATACGTCCCAGCACAAACATTTGCAACCTCCTCACTGTCAAAGCTAGCCATTGTCTCATTGTTTTACTGTACCTCTGCTGTACTTGGAATTCAGGACTCCCCCATGCTACGTCACTTCCGGTTTAGCGATTTTATAAATCTGGAAGTAACAAATGCGACTCCCAAAGTTACAGTTGTGTATATTTTTTTTTATTTTTTTTAATGACAATTGAGTTCCTGCACCATTTTCCTACACAATGACTCATAGTGACCTCCATTTTCCCCACAAATACAACATGCTAATGTTTTTAGCCTATGGCATTTTACATTGTATAAATTAGCATAGGGAATAAAAATCACACATAGGACTTAAAATGGGACTTAAAATGGGGGGGGGGGGGCAGCTTCCTGTCAATGCATGCTTTGTTTGCTGTTTGGGCCGAGACAGTGTTAGAGGAAACAGATCTCGATGGGCAAGCTGTCAAACTTGACTCACTGCAAACTCTGGCATCCCATGGACAGTCATTCTCACATAATTCACATAAGCGTGAACAAATGAAGAGCTGCACTGGAGCCTCCAAACATGACAAGAGTCTCAATGGATGTTAATGATTGCTGCGAAAATGAAAGCTTAGCTCAACCTCACTCACTCTGACACAGCTGAGTGAACACTGTGAAGCTGTTTGATGCTCAGAGATCTGTAGAAGTTCAGTAAGGAGTTTTTGAGCTGTGATGTGAATGAACGACAACATTTCTCTGTAACATCTGTGTGTTTCCTGTTTCCTGCAGACGTCCAGCAGCTGTTGGTGGTTAAAGAAGAGGTTCCCCCTGAGCAGCAGGAGTGGAGCTCCAGTGTGGACCAGGAGGACCCAGAGCCTCCACACATTAAAGAGGACCAGGAGGACCCAGAGCCCCCACACATGAAAGAGGACCAGGAGGACCCAGAGCCTCCACACATGAAAGAGGACCAGGAGGACCCAGAGCCTCCACACATTAAAGAGGAACAGGAGGACCCAGAGCCTCCACACATTAAAGAGGAACAGGAGGACCCAGAGCCTCCACACATTAAAGAGGAACAGGAGGACCCAGAGCCTCCACACATTAAAGAGGACCAGGAGGACCCAGAGCCTCCGCACATTAAAAAGGAACAGGAGTTCACATTCACTGCTGTCCCTGTGAAGAGTGAAGATGATGAAGAGAAACCTCAGTCCTCACAGCTTCATCAAAGACACACTGAACAGATGGAAACTGGAGCTGATGGAGAGGACTGTGGAGGACCAGAACCAGATACACATTTACAACCTGAGACTGATGACAGTGATGATTGGACAGAGACCAGAGAACCTCAGTCAGGCTTAAACTTTCTCAATGATGATAAAGTCCCTGTCAGTGACTTGCCATGTATTATTGACAAGAGACCGTTTAGCTGCTCTGTATGTGGGAAAAGATTTGGCCGCATGACAGGTGTTAAGAGACACATGAGGACACATACAGGAGAAAAACCATTTAGCTGCCCTGAGTGTAAGAAAGGATTTTCTCAATCAAGTCATCTGAAGAGACACATGAGCACTCATATGGAGGAAAAACCATTTAGCTGCTCTGAATGTGGGAAAGGATTTGGTCGAAAAGCACTGCTGACGTCACATATGAGCAGTCATACAGGAGAAAGACCATTTAGCTGCTCTCAGTGTGGGAACAGATTTTGTGAAAGTGGAGTTCTGACGAAACACATGAGAACTCATACAGGAGAAAAACCATTTAGCTGCTCTGAGTGTGGGAAAAGATTTTGTGAAAGTGGAGTTCTGACGAAACACATGAGAACTCATACAGGAGAAAAACCATTTAGCTGCTCTGAGTGTGGGAAAAGATTTTGTCAATCAAGTACTCTGAAGACACACATGAGAACTCACACAAGAGAAAAACCATTTTGCTGCTCTGTGTGTGGGAAAGGATTTGGTCGAAAAGCACTGCTGACAACACATATGAGTAGTCATACAGGAGAAAGACTGTTTAGCTGCTGGGCTTGTGGGAAGAGATTTTGTCATAGCGGAGATCTGAAGATACACATGAGATATCATACAGGTGTTACGACCGGCCTAGGGGAACCGGTACATAGCATGAAAGGATGCTCCCCTCTTTCCCCACTCCCAGCCACACAGCTGCAGTCCAACAAAAGATAATTTATTTAACACTCAACAAGAAAGTTAGCAATAAACTTCAGGGTGGGCGTGGCCCAAAACAACAAACAAAACAATCTACTTTCCAAAACTAACTTACCTACCCAAAAGTAAAGAAAATGAAAATACAGGTCACTCACCTGACTCCCTATAAATAAACAGGAGAGAAAGGATGAACAAAAAGGGCTACCCACCCCTACGGCTACCTGGACTGCTGGACTAATATCACAATTAACTCATTTTTAACACAATACAACAAAGCATGATGCAGTTTGGAGTAGGGCCAAGAGAAGAGGAAGAACAGCTCAAGCAGCGGCCATTTTATACCAGCTCCACCAATCTCCAACCACCAATCAGCAGCCAGCACCTGGAGAGAGAGAAACACACTAAGGGTGGCAGCACCACCCTCAGGCAGGGAGGAACAACAGAACAGCAGAATGACAAATAAATGATCCAGGGTCATAACACAGGAGAAAAACCATTCAGCTGCTCTGAATGTGGGGGAAAAAAAATTCAATCAAGTATTCTGAAGAAACACATGAGAACTCACACAGGAGAAAAACCATTCAGCTGCTCTGAGTGTGGGAAGAGATTCCTGCTCAAAGGCACCTCAGTTGATCACATGAGAAACCACACAGGAGAGAAATCTCTCAGCTGCCATGTTTGTGACCAGAGATTCACTTGGCCTCGCCAACTCAGAAACCATCAGTGTGTTGGTTGTCAGCCCCACAGCTCAGCTGAACAGATGGAAACAGAGGCTGAAGGAGAGGACTGTGGAGGACCAGAACCAGCCAGGAACTCAGATCCAGATACGTCTGCTTCAAGACCGCTCCCTTCAAGACAGGACTAACTTCACCCCAGACCACATGTTTGACCTGCTGGACCTTTGTTTGACCACCACCTACTGCAAGTACAGCGAGGGTTTCTACCAACAAAATCACGGCTGTGCTATGGGCTCACCGTTGTCTCCTATAGTGTCCAATCTTTACATGGAAGATGTGGAGAAGAGAGTGCTGACCACCTTTACAGGAACTGCTCCTAGCCACTGGTTCAGGTATGTGGACGACACCTGGGTCAAAATCAAAACTGAGGAAGTGGAAACCTTTACCGAACACATTAACGTAGTGGACCCCAACATTAAATTCACACGGGAGGATGTCAGAGGAGACAACTCACATTGTGACCTTAACAACTCTGAAGCTAAGGGCTCGCATGACCCCTACGACTCTGCAGGGGTTCCCACCCACACAGGGTTTAAAGCCTGCAACTTTGTACCAGTCTTTTAGAACTGAAGAAGCTTCTTGGATGAGAGGTGAAACGTCTGAAAGAAACGCAAGCAAGTCCAGTTGCCTATGATATAGCATTTATGATTGTCTGGTGCCGTTAGCTTCTCTGGTGTCGTTAGCTATTTCTACTTCTGGCCATCATGTTTTTTTTTCTTTAGATATGTAATAGGACCAACATGCTCTTTAACAGTTTAGTGGGATTTCTTAACTCATAAGGGACACAGGTAACATGTTTACTTCCTGTAAATAGAGCAGTAAATCTGATGTCCATATATGTATTTTGTATTTATCTGTTTTAACTCCTTATTTTGACATGAAGACGCAGTCATATCTATGGCATGTTTTACTGCATCATAATACAGTACATGTCTCAGGATTACACTCACCAGCCACTTTATTAGGTACACCATGCTACTACCGGGTTGGACCCCCTTTTTAATTCTTGGTGTCACAGATTAAAAAGGTATTAGAAAGATAGAAAGGTGCTCTGTTGGACTGAGATCTGGTGACTGTGGAGGCCATTGGAGTACAGTGAACTCATTGTCATGTTCAAGAAACCAGTTTGAGATGATCTGAGCTTTGTGACGTGGTGCGTTATCCTGTTGGAAGTAGCCATCAGGACGTTTTCCAGGCATATTGGAGGATGACTCTGAGCAGTTTGACAACCTGCTATCTATCATCGAGCAGTATAGCTCTGGGCATCGAACAACAGCGACCACCAGTTTCTCCTCCATTGTTTACCAGCTGTAAATTTGTTGTCGTGACGACCACAGAAGGCCCGCCTCTGAAATCATCCAGTTGGGCAATGGGCGGAGAAAAAGATGAAAAAATAAATGACCTGGGGCACTTCTCCGCTCTGAGTTTAAGTTTTTTCAACTCAAGTAGTTCAGAGCATTCCGACAAAAACGCCAGATGCGTAGAACACAGAAATGTGAGGCATGTCGCAACACAAAAGCAGCGAGCAAAAACCTTCACTCTCATTGAACGCTATTACAAAAAGCCACCTCCAGCTGCTGAAACGCTTTCTGTGTGATCAGGGCCTAAATGTGTGATGTTAAGGTGAGGGCTGGAACACAGACCCAGCCACCACTGGACTCCTCAACAGCATCATGTGACATGTTTTTTACTTGTTGTGTATTGTGTGTGTGTGCTTGATATCTCTTTACTGTTATTCACTGCTGGCTGCACAAAGACTTGTCCCTCGGTGATAATAAAGTTTACCTTACCTTACCTTACCTTGTGTTGACCATTTATGGTTTACTGTGGTGTGTTTAGAAAAGGACATGAGGCTGATCCACGTAAGGATAAGTCCAGGTTGATTTGGGAGTCATCAAAGAAAATTCTTTAAAACGTGTGTTTAAATCATTTATCATCTTGTGTGTGTTTTTCAGAGTAAACTTGTAATTCCAGTAACACTTCTGTGCTTTGATTTTGAAGCTCAGAAGCTCATCGCTGCGGTGCTCCACCTCTGCTGTCAATGATTCATTTGAAACTTTTATGTTTTATCTAAATCACGGTATTTCAAAAAAAAAAACCTCATTATTCGGCAGTGGACACATTATAAAGTGTAAATTATGAGGTTTCTGTCAATTTTTTTTTCACGAGCTTGAAAGATAAAAACTCGTGCAGACATTAATCCAAATAAATGACATCTTAATCTAAATCCTGCTGAGCTCCGCTGCCGCAGGTTTCATTGACGAGGCCCCGCCTTCACTACCAGCAAATCGTGTCTTGTACAAAGCATTGTGGGGATTTTATACCTGCGGAGGATCCACACATGCATCCTTCGAATTTATTTGAAAGAAGAGGCTCGTTGGAGATGAGACGAGATCAGACATCTAAACCAATCAGCTGTTAGATCAGGTGAGAGCCAGGAGGTGGAGAGCAGCTGCAGCGCCTCGCTTTGAAATCTGCGGCCGCCCAGCTCTCGCGATTTTATCGCCGTCCACATTTGTCATACGTCAGAGCAAGTCGGGATGAAGGCTGCGCATACCTGGCTCATTCCAACCCGACCCGACGCCAAGGCATTCAGCTTCAAACAGGACACTTGAACACTTCGTGTTTATATGTTCACCATTGTTAAAGTGTGAACATGTCTAAAGTCCAAATGCTGAGATCGTTGGTGAAGCAGCGACTAACTGCGGCTGATGGAGAGATATTTGGGCTGTTTGAAAGAACGATAGCAGAGTACGAGGAGGAACTTTGTCGATCAAAAGAGGAGAACGAGCGACAACGGAAACTACTGGACGCTGTTTTCAACCCTCAGCTTCGGTTACACAGAGCAGGTTTGTTCATTAAACATTACAAGTTCATTATTAATAATATAACTGCAGCTTTGTTAAATAAATATTCAGTCTGTCGACGTTTAAAGCCACGTTAGCTTCTCTGGTGCCGTTAGCTTCTGTGGTGCCGTTAGCTTCTCAGGTGTCGTTAGCTTCTCTGGTGTCGTTAGCTTCTGTGGTGTCGTTAGCTTCTGTGGTGTCGTTAGCTTCTCTGGTGTCGTTAGCTTCTGTGGTGTCGTTAGCTTCTCTGGTGTCGTTAGCTTCTGTGGTGTCGTTAGCTTCTGTGGTGTCGTTAGCTTCTGTGGTGTCGTTAGCTTCTGTGGTGTCGTTAGCTTCTGTGGTGTCGTTAGCTTCTGTGGTGTCGTTAGCTTCTCTGGTGTCGTTAGCTTCTGTGGTGTCGTTGTTGTCGTTAGCTTCTCTGGTATTGTTAGCTTCTGTGGTGCCGTTAGCTTCTCTGGTGTCGTTAGCTTCTCTGGTGTCGTTAGCTTCTCTGGTGTCGTTAGCTTCTCTGGTGTCGTTAGCTTCTCTGGTGCCGTTAGCTTCTGTGGTGTCGTTAGCTTCTCTGGTGTCGTTAGCTTCTCTGGTGCCGTTAGCTTCTCTGGTGTCGTTAGCTTCTGTGGTGTCGTTAGCTTCTGTGGTGCCGTTAGCTTCTCTGGTGTCGTTAGCTTCTCTGGTGCCGTTAGCTTCTCTGGTGTCGTTAGCTTCTCTGGTGCCGTTAGCTTCTCTGGTGTCGTTAGCTTCTCTGGTGCCGTTAGCTTCTCTGGTTCCTAAAAATGTGTCTTGTATGTTTTCTGAAGCCTATAAGTGACAAAAATGAAACACACTAGACTTCTGAGCAGTTATACCTCTTACTGCTACAGGTAGCCTATGCATATTGGAAAACTCTGTAAAAGTACACCAAAGCATACATTTTCGTCTCCAAATATAAATTTGAAAACAAAATCATTCATACGGCCAATAAAAAAATATTTTGTTAATAATATTTAATAATAATCTCAACAGTGACTGCGCCAGCCGGCGGGACTGCAGCTGAACCGCTTCCAATGTTCATTTGTGTGTGTGTGTGTGTGTGTGTGTGTGTGTGTGTTATTCTTAATTTTTTTTTTAATTAAAATGCGGAATATAGCCAACAATATTATAGACCAAAAGTTAATCTAATTTATTATTGTAGAGTGTATTTAGCAAATCAGCACCTTCAACTGGAGACACGGTGCAGCAGCAAGAAGAAAAAAAGAAGAGATAAAAAAGCATTGTATGTCAGTCCTATTCTATAGTTTGTAATGTTTTTTTGTGTTATCATAACTTCTTGGAAATTACTCAAAAATGCATTTTTTGTGTGCTTCTGAGCACATGGGCAGCATAAACAATGAAGTTACATATGACGGTCTGGCAGACCGTTGCTGCGCTTGGAGGAGGGCTGTAATCCTGGCGGTCCTCGTGTTAAAATGTTTTTGTGGGGACTTCATTGCCTTCAGTTTAATTTCACAGATAAGAAATAATTAAGTAAGTAAAAGCTTTGTTTCCACTGAGGGAAATGGTTTCAGCTCACAAACATGGACAGTGATTCAACGCAGAAGCCTTAATTCCACTTTAACACTTTCTGCAGTACTTCAGTGGTTTGAGCACAGCACCTGGGGGGGTAGCTTCCTGTTAATGCATGCTTTGTTTGCTGTTTGGGCCGGGACAGTGTTAGAGGAAACAGATCTCAATGGGCAAGCTGTCAAACTTGACTCACAGCAAACTCTGGCATCCCATGGACAGCCATTCTCACATAATTCACATAAGCCTGAACAAATGCAGAGCTGCACTGGAGCCTCCAAACATGACAAGAGTCTGAATGGATGTTAATGATTGCTGCGAAAATGAAAGCTTAGCTCAACCTCACTCACTCTGACACAGCTGAGTGAACACTGTGAAGCTGTTTGATGCTCAGAGATCTGTAGAAGTTCAGTAAGGAGTTTTTGAGCTGTGATATGAATGAAGGACAACATTTCTCTGTAACATCTGTGTGTTTCCTGTTTCCTGCAGACGTCCAGCAGCTGTCGGTGGTTAAAGAAGAGGTTCCCCCTGAGCAGCAGGAGTGGAGCTCCAGTGTGGACCAGGAGGACCCAGAGCCTCCACACATTAAAGAGGAACAGGAGGACCCAGAGCCTCCACACATTAAAGAGGAACAGGAGGACCCAGAGCCTCCGCACATTAAAGAGGAACAGGAGTTCACATCCACGCCTGTCCCTGTGAAGAGTGAAGATGATGAAGAGAAACCTCAGTCCTCACAGCTTCATCAAAGACACACTGAACAGATGGAAACTGGAGCTGATGGAGAGGACTGTGGAGGACCAGAACCAGCCAGGAACTCAGATCCAGATACACATTTACAACCTGAGACTGATGACAGTGATGATTGGACAGAGACCAGAGAACCTCAGTCAGGCTTAAACTCTCTGAAAAATGATGAAGTCTCTGTAAGTGACTTTACATGTAGTGTAGATGAGAGACCATTTAGCTGCTCTGAGTGTGGGAAAAGATTTTGCCGAAAGGCAGATGTTAAGAGACACATGAGGACACATACAGGAGAAAAACCATTTAGCTGCTCTGAGTGTGGGAAAAGATTTGGCCACATGACAGATGTTAAGAGACACATGACGATACATACAGGAGAAAAACCATTTAGCTGCTCTGAGTGTGGGAAAGGATTTAGTCAAAAAGTACTGCTGACATCACATATGATCAATCATACAGGGGAAAAACCATTCAGCTGCTCTGAGTGTGGGAAAAGATTTTCTCACTCAAGATCTCAGATAGCACACATGAGCACTCACACAGGAGAAAAACCATTTAGCTGCTCTGAGTGTGGGAAAGGATTTAGTCAAAAAGCACTGCTGACAGCACATATGAGCAATCATACAGGAGATAAACTATTCAGCTGCTCCGAGTGTGGGAAAAGATTTTCTCACTTAAGTACCCGAAACGCACACATGAGCACTCACACAGGAAAAAAACCATTTAGCTGCTCTGAATGTGGGAAGAGATTTTGTAGAAGTGGAGTTCTGAAGACACACATGACAACTCACACAGGAGAAAAACCATATAGCTGCTCTGAGTGTGGGAAGAGATTTCGTTTAAGTGGAGATGTGACAATACACATGAGATCTCATACAGGAGATAAACCATTCAGCTGCTCTGAGTGTGGGAAGAGATTTTGTACTCGCGGAGCTGTAAAGACACACAGAAGAACTCACTCAGGAGAAAAACCATTTAGCTGCTCTGAGTGTGGGAAGAGATTTTCTCAAAGTGGAGCTGTAAAGATACACATGAGATCTCACACAGGAGAAAACCCATTCAGCTGCTCTGAGTGTGGGAAGAGCTTTTATACTCGTGGAGCGCTAAAGACACACAGTAGAACTCATACAGGAGAAAAACCATTTACCTGCTCTGAGTGTGGGAAAAGATGTTCTCATTCAAGTACTCTGAAGTTACACATGCGAACTCATACAGGAGAGAAACCTCTCCGCTGCCATGTTTGTGACCAGAGATTCACTTGGCCTCATCAACTCAGAAACCATCCATGTGTTGGTTGTCAGTCCTCACAGCCTGATCGGAGTCAAACTGAGGAAAACAAAGAGGCAGAGCCTCCAGCCAGCAGCTCAGCTGAACAGATGGAAACAGAAGCTGATGGAGAGAACTGTGGAGGACCAGAACCAGCCAGGAACTCTGATCCAGATGCACATTTACAACCTGACACTGATGACAAGACTGGAGAGTCTTCTGAGTCTTTTTGGGACCATCCTCTGTAAACCCTAGAGATCATTATGCTGAAAATCCCAGTAAATACTCAGACCAGTCTGTCTGGCACCAACAACCATGCCACATTCAAAGTCACTTCAATCACCTTTCTTCATCATTCTGATGCTCTGTTTGAACTTCAGCAGCTCGTCTTCACCATGTCTACCTAATAAAGTGGCCAGTGAGTGTATAACTATCGATCCATCATACAGCAGTAATGTGACAGTTAAAAAGGAACCAGATACCTCTCTTTTCCAATTCCGTCTAAAGCTTAAGGAGTTAAAGGGAAATTTCCGTTCATTTCCACCCGTCTCCTATCATCCTAAATTTGGTTCAAGTGACTAGTGACATACAGATAATAGTTAGCATGTTAGCCGTTGGCCTAGATACAGCCGTGGCGTCAGACCTGTTAAACCGTAGTTGAATGGGCATCCTTTCAAGTGCAAAGTTAGTCCACTAAACAAGCTGTTTTCTACAATGACCGCCTCATATCGTTAGGATTAATGTCAGAGAACATTTGGAAAACGACATGTAAACGTGTTGTCTTACCTTACCGGTGTGCTGCCATGTTTGTTTACCATTTAGCTCTGCTTTCCAAAGCGCGGCTGAAATATAGCACTAGATAAAGCCCAGCCGGATACTACTCCAGGTGGAGGTGTCTCGTCCTCGGTCACATCCAGACCTTGAAAATAAAACTGCAACCGGTCCCATTTCTTGCAACAGAGGCATTCCTCTTCTGTGGGCACTGGGGCACAGCATTCACAGGTACACTACCAATCTCCAGAGCTAAAGCCTTGTGGCAGCCATTTCTCCTCTCTCATCCTCTAATGTTACCTGTTGCGCCTCTCTCTCTCCTCCTCCTCCTCCTCTGTTCAGGCGACCGTCCGGTTCTGCCTTCCAGCTGTTGCTGCTTGTTCAGGCACGCTATGAGATCGCTGCTTGTTCTCGTGATATTTCGGCCGCGTTTTGGAAAGCAGAGCTAAATTGTAAACAAACATGACACCACGCCGGTAAGGTAAGACAACACGTTTACATGTCGTTTTCTATATGTTCTCTGATATTTATCCTAACGATATGAGGCGGTCCTTGTGGAAAAAAGCTTGTTTAGTGGACTAACTTTGCACTTGAAGGTTGCCCGTTCACTTACGTTTTAACAGGTCTGACGCCTTGGCTGTATCTAGGCTAACAGCTAACATGCTAACTATTATTTCTATGTCACTAGTCACTTGAACAAAATTTAGGACGATAGAAGGCGGGTTGATATAAACGGAAATTTCCCTTTAACCTTAAATTTACACACATAACGACATGAAAGGTTTAATATGGATTTGAATATTTGCACTTTCTGTATCTCAGACATTGAAACATCTTTTCTTCTCTTGTAATTGACTTTTTTCAATATTTGTTGACGTATAGTCATCAAAATATTGTGACTGTAAATCATGGAAATATAAAGGTTGGTATCCTACTGGAGGACAAGAAAGCAGGGTTTGAGATAAATAATTTAATTATTTTGGCAATAAATATTATATTTACAATTTTTATTTATTTATTTATTTTTTTAGAAAACTAGCTCCATTTTTTTCCTGCATTTCTAAATGAGATCATTCTGTATTAAAAAATGTGTGAAATGCTGTAAAATTGGAAAGGCCCTATGTCTGTATGAATATCTGTTGACCATAACCCTTTAAAACCCGAGCAAATTGGCCTGATTCCTTTCGAGAACACGCAACAAAGGTAATGATCACTGTTGCTCATTTCCTAGTTTTATGATAATTGTCGAAATTTTCCCTCCTCTTTCTTTTCTTTGTCATGTTTTCAGTTCTTGTTACGTTTTGCTATTTTCTTGAAATATCTTGCCGAGGGGCTCATTGCCTTTTAACGACGTTTTTGAAAGAAACCAAACCAATACACTCAGGTTTCAAAGATTTATATGCTTATGAAAGGCGTCTGGATGCTGCACAAGGAAACTGATGTCTCTCCAGGTTTCAAAGGGTTAAATCCGGAATAACCACTTGTACTTTGTTATTTTATTTTTGTTTATATCTGTTTTGCAGTTAGCTTTAATACTGTAATCTATATTTATCTGTCATGATGTGGCTTTTTTTTGTTGTAAATTCATTTCTTATTGCCTTTTTAAAAATTTGAACGCCACAAATGTGCCTTTTTATTGTTGCCAGGCAACCACGCCATCATCCCCTCACACTAACCTTCCAGTGTAATCAATCTACCCTTTATTTAGGCTAGTTGTTAAAAATGTTGAGGCAGAGGGTACTGTCTGTAGCTCTGGTTGAGGGTGAGAGGCTGTCAGCAGATAAACAGAGATCTGTGTGGGTACATGAGACCCTAAAAAAGAGGCTGGATCATGGGGAGTAGCACCAGTTGGTCCAGGAGCTTCTCCTCCATCATGGACGTTTACAGAATTATTTTAGGATGACTCAGGGGCAGTTTGACAACCTGCTGTCTATCATCGAGCCGTACAGCTCTGAGTATTGAACAACAGCTACCACCAGTTTCTCCTCCATTGTTTCCCTGCTGTAAACTTGTTGTCGTGACGACCACAGAAGGCCCGCCTCTGAAATCATCTAGTTGTTCAATGGGGGTAGGGGAAAAGATGAAAAAAGAAATGACCTGGGGCACTTTTGTGCCCTTGTTTATTTGAATGAACTTCACCAGGAAGAGAACGATAGTTGAACAAAGTCTTACTTTATATGGACAACCAATGGAAAAAGTAAAGGAATTTAAGTACTTGGGGATTTGGCTTGATGAAAAATATAAGTGAAACTTCATATAGAAAAACTAGAAACAAAATGCAAAAAAGTCATTAACTTAATGAGAGCTAATCAAGATATAACTGGGGAGCAGATAAGCAGGCATTAATAGACTTATATAAGGCTTTGATGAGATCAGCAATAGATTATGGATGTTTTGTTTGTGGAGCTGCAGTTAAGTCACACTTAAACAAAATTGAAAGAACGCAAAGCAAAGCCTTGAGGCTTTGTATTGGGGCAATGAGGACAACTCCAACTGATGCTGTGAAGGTTGAATCAGGAGAAAGTCCAATAGAGTTAAAGCAGCTGTGAGGAACTTTACGTTTTCGTTGATTATAGTGCCCCCTTTGGTCGAAGCGGTATGACACCCACAGCCTGGTGTCGTAAAATTCCGACTGCAGCCAGCATTTGGCTAAATTCGTAAAATCTTGACTGCAACCGGCAATTACCGCATGCATTTGTTTTGGAGAGCGAGACGAAAATCATAAATGTTCTGGTGTAGCTCTGAATTTCTTATAAACTGAGGACAACTGCCTGCTGTATATTTGTGTTCATGGTCACAGTCACAGATAATTTTGTGGCGTTTGTTGTAACTTTACGAGACAAAAGCGGTTCACATCAGCTAATGTTACATTTAGCTTGCTTGTAACTTCCATGTTGTCCTATATTGAAGTGAAACAACGTCTGACAAGTTGCGGTATATTCTCTAAATAAAAACAAATATCACATACCTGTCGATTAGCAAAAGGGCCAACTCGGGATCAGTTTTAAAACCTTTCAAATCTCTCAGCTCTCTCCACTTGGTGAATGCCCGACCGAGATTTACACTCGTTTGAGCTCGAGCCCTATCACTGTCCCGTTTAGCCTTCTTCTGTTCTTCTGTTCTTTTTCTTTGAGATGGTGCTTCTTCTTTATCCACCATGACATTGAAAGTACAACCAAGTCCTTTTTAGATACATCTGGTAAAACTGTTATGTGTTCAGCAATGCCCGTTGCGTACCACTTACTCGAAGAACACTCTCTGTAAACACAGCTCTTCTCTCAATTTATTGGCAGATCGCAAACAACTTCCAAGTGCATACCACCACCACCACTGTACAAGAGTGTGCAATGTGTCACTACTCCCTACTACATGTCATTTAACCTGTTTCTTAAATCCTACTCGTAAACACGGGTCCTTCTTCGTCTGAGGTTTAATGGCTGCAGGCCGCTGCTGGCACGCAGACTTACTTCCGCCTCCGGGTGCCGTATTCTGGTTTTCTGACTTCCGCTGTGTGTCCGACCCGACCGAGGCTATGCTAAATAGCCATATAGAGAAAGGCTTTTTTGTCGCTGTTGGGTTCAAATAAATATGCGGATCTTCAAGGGGGGGGGGGGGGGGGGGGCAGCAGAACCGGACGGTCGCCTGAACAGAGGAGGAGGAGGAGAGAGAGAGGCGCAACAGGTAACGTTAGAGGATGAGAGAGGAGAAATGGCTGCCACAAGGCTTTAGCTCTGGAGATTGGTAGTGTACCTGTGAATGCTGTGCCCCGGTGCCCACAGATACTGGATTCGGTTAAGAGGATGTGGGGATGAAAACACTACTAAAAGTGTCCTAAATGAATGTTGGGAATATAATAGTTTTAAGGGAAAAGGGTTTGGATGGAAGATCAAAGATCAGCATTAAACATGACACATACAACCAAGATTTAATTTGTAAAGGGTGAGCGTAAAGCACTAATCAAGAAGAAAATCGATTAATTTTGGCAGAAGAAGTGGGATGAGAACAGTAAGGGCAGAACTTATTATGGAATACAAAACACAGTTAGAGCACAGAGCATTAAGGGAAGAAGTAGAAGACAGGAAGTAGTCTTGTCGAGATTAAGATTAGATCACACTGGTTTGAATGTAGCTTTATTTTTATTGGGAAAAGTAAATTTGCGGGGTTGTGCAATTTGTAATAAATTAGAAAATGTGGAACATGTAATTATGCACTGTACTAAATATAATGAAGAAAGGATTACGTTACAACAAAGGGTGAGAGAGGCAGGACGAGACTGGAATTTGGAAGGGATACAGGGAACCAAGGGAGATAAGGTGTGGGGAATGCAGAGGGGAGTAATAGATTTCTTAGTTAGTACTGGTTTGTTTCATAGAATATAGCTGCTGACTGTCTTGTTTGTTTATTGTTACTATTTGTTTATTTATTTAGTTATTTATTCTCATATGATATGATATAATGTAAAACCAGATCCTGTTCTACATACTCCGATACAGTAGGTGGCGGTATGCACCTTTTAAGATGGTTTTGCAATCCGCCAAAAATATTGAAAGAAGAAGAAAAGAAGGAAAAAAACAGTGGTGATGTGGTAAGAGAGTGTGGATTACAAACAACGATATTTGACGACGATTTTCTGGACTTTGGACTTGGCGGTTGGCATAAACTGGTTTGTGAGTGGATCAGGATGGCGGATCAAGTCATTGGATTAGATGATGATGATGATGATGATGATGACAGTATACATTTTGATGACTGGACCCCAGTTTCTAGTGGGAGAGGGCGAGGAAGAAGCAGGCGTGAGGAAGTAGGCCTAAGTCAAAACAGTAAAAGAAGCTTGGAAGAAAACAGTTCAGAGGAAGACCGGAGAGTTGTTCAAAAAAAGGGAGGGATTTAAAATAATCCTTAAATTCAGAAAGGAAGATGAGCATGTCAATCCAAGTCCGATAGTGCTGTCTAAGGAATTGAAAAAGAAGCTAAGAGAGGTGGAGATGGCTAAGACTTTGAGGGATGGGAACTTGTTGATAATTTGTAAAACGGAGGAACAGAAGAATAAAGCTTTGTCAATGGAAAGTATTTGCAAGAAAATGATAAGTGAAAGAAGGATTCTGGGTGAGAATAAAGTCACAAGAGGAGAAATAACAGGGATTCCTGTAGATGAAGATTTGGAAAGAATCAAACGGCGTATTTCTGGGGACGATGTGAACAGAGCAAAGAGACTGCAAAAAACAATAAATAGTGAAAGGGTGGATAGTATGTCTGTGCTTCTGGAGTTTACTATCCCTCCCCCACTTCGCTGTTATAAATGCCAGAGGTACGGGTGTATAGCAACGGTTTGTAAAGGAAAACAGAGGTGTCCCAAATGCGGAGGTGAACACAGAGTTGAGGAATGCATAGCTGATGTACAAAATAAATGCTGTAATTGTGGTGGGCAACACAGGGTTACATTTGGTGGCTGTGAAGTCAGGAGGAGGGATGTGGAAATTGAGCACAGTATGGGGTAGCTGTAATGATGATAATGGTATGGTGATTGAGGAATTAATGGAGAGCAAAAATTTAGTCTGCTTACATGATGGGAGTGGTACAAGAATTAATATCAGAACGGGCTCAGATTCAGCTATAGATCTTACACTTGTGTCAGATTCATTGGCAGGTGTTTGTTCATGGGACTGTTGGCAGTGACCACTATCCTATTATCACTGTAGTAGGATTGAGAGTCGAAGAATATGATAATGAGGGATCCCAGAAATGTGCTTTTAGTAGTGCTGATATGTGTTGGTATATTTGTGATCAAGAAATGCAGAAAATTGATATTAATGATGTTGATAATTCAAATCTTTCTGTTTGTGAAGCTATTTTAGAGGCTGCAGAGAAGTCCATTTAGAAGAAGGGAGGTTAGCACACGAAGAAGATTGTCCCATGGTGGACAAAGGAGTGTGATGAAGCAATTGAGTCTCGAAATGAAGCTTTTAAAATGTTGAAAAGAAAAAACAGTTTTCACAATCTCATTGAATATAAGCGACTGCAAGCAAATGTAAGGAGAGTCATAAAAAATGCAAAGAAGAAAATTTTGGAGGACATTTTATAACTCAGTGGGAAGGGAGACAGAAATTGGGAAAATTTGGAGAATGATAAGAATGAATGGGATTAAAAGAGAAACAACAGCAGTGAAAGATAAAGAGAAAGCTGAGATGTTGGCAAAGATGTTTGTTAAGATTCACAGTTCAGAAAATATTAGCGATGAAGGGATACTACGACAGCAGAGAATGAAGAGCTGTGACAGTGTGAGGAAGACACCAATGACTCACTAAGTCATTTACAAAGACAGAACTACACCGTGCTCTCAACAAAACCAAGATGTCAGTGCCAGGCAAGGATCAGATTTGTTACATAATGTTAAAACATCTTCATGAATCGTCTAAGGATATTTTACTGGAACTATATAATTAAGTTTTGGAGGTTGGAAAATTACCACAAAGTTGGAAGGAGGCTGTTGTAGTTCCAATTCGCAAACCAGGGAAAGATCGCACAAATCAAGGAAACTATCGACCAATTGCTTTAACATCCAGCATCTGTAAAATAATGGGCAAAATGATAAATGACAGGTTAACATATTATATAGAAACTAAAGGATTTTTGTTGAAATATCAGAGTGGTTTTAGAAAAGGGAGAAATACTATGGATCCAGCTGTATGTTTAGAACATGAGCTTAGAAAGGCACAGATAAACCAACCAAAGTGTAGTGGCTGTGTTTTTTGATGTAGAGAAGGCGTATGATGTGATGTGGGGAGAGGGATTATTAATATAACTTTGGAAATTAGGTATTAAAGGTTGGATATATAGATGGATAAAGGACTTTTTACGTTTTATTTGAAAGAAAGAAAGAAAGTATGAATAGGAAAGAAATACTCAGGAAAAATGGTTATTGAAAATGGAACACCTCAAGGAAGCATAGTAAGCCCCTTACTGTTCTCCATAATGATAAATGATGTGTTTATGGGATTAGAGAATGAGATGGGGGTTTCACTTTTTGCAGATGACAGAGCAATCTGGAAGAGGGGAAGAAATGTGGAATTCATTGGAAGAAAACTGCAGGGTGCTTTTTTTTTAACCAGGAAACAAATTAGTAGTACAGTAAAACTAAAACTGTATAAGCAAGAATTGGAGAGACATTGAGGTTTTGTACAGGTGCATTTAAAACAACTCCAACAGCAGCATTACAGGTGGAAATGGGAGATGGTTTTATAGGATGCAAAGGAAAGTTGGAGAGATGAGATATGCAGGAAAGAACAGAAGAGAGGAATCAGTAATATCAGGACTCAGGTTTGGCCATACTTCGCTTAACTATACATTATTCAAAATAGGTAAACATAATACAGGGGAGTGTGATTACTGTGGCCAACTAGAAACAATAGAACATGTTATATTACATTGTCGGGGGTATGAAACAGATCGACAGAATTCTATTAACAATCTTAGAAACAATAAGGTACCATTTGATGTCATGGATATTTTGCAACAGAACAGGAAATTGGTATGGATTCAGTTTTCATCTTCTAAGAATGAGTAATTCGGTGGAGAGGATATAATTTCTTTTTTTTCTTTTTTTTTTTTAAGAGGGCGTAATAGTCATATTGAGCCACACTCCATTCCCATTGGTGGCCGTAATGCACCAATTCGTTGTTTGCCAACCGCCAATAAACAGTAGAAGAAGAAGAAAAAACCCGCGCATCGCGGAAGCACTTCCTGGATTACTCGATACACGCTTGGTAGCATCGGCAGAGCACGCAACATCACGACCTCAAACGCCTCTCGACATTCAGCTTAAAACAACACACTTGGAAGAGTTCGTATTTAAACGCTCACTACTGTTCAAGTGTGAACATGTCTAAAGTCCAAATGCTGAGATCGTTGTTGAAGCAGCGACTAACTGCGGCTGATGGAGAGATATTTGGGCTGTTTGAAAGAACGATAGCAGAGTACGAGGAGGAACTTTGTCGATCAAAAGAGGAGAACGAGCGACAACGGAAACTACTGGACGCTGTTTTCAACCCTCAGCTTCGGTTACACAGAGCAGGTTTGTTCATTAAACATTACAAGTTCATTATTAATAATATAACTGCAGCTTTGTTCAATAAATATTCAGTCTGTCGCTTCTGGTGTCGTTAGCTTCTTCTGGTGTGTTAGCTTATGTCGTTAGCTTCTCTGGTGTTGTTAGCTTCTCTGGAGTCTTTAGCTTCTCTGGTGTCGTTAGCTTCTCTGGTGTCGTTAGCTTCTCTGGTGTCGTTAGCTTCTCTGGTGTTGTTAGCTTCTCTGGAGTCGTTAGCTTCTCTGTTGTCGTTAGCTTCTCTGGTGTCGTTAGCTTCTCTGGTGCCGTTAGCTTCTCTGGTGTCGTTAGCTTCTCTGGTGCCGTTAACTATTTTCCGTTGGGGCTCTGTGAAATTCTGTACAGTTTAGTTGATTCAAAACACATTAAACACACATTAAACATGGCTTAGTAGGAACAATTTCAAACACAAGTACACAAATCAGCTTCACTATAACTCGCAGCATTCACAGACAAACACTTGTCTTTATCTGGACACATTTCCCCAGAAACATGGACAGTGATTCAGTATTAATTCTGCCTTAACATCTTCTGCAGTACTTTAGTGATTCTTCGAGCACAGCAACCCCCATTGCATATTAGGCTTATTGGCAAAATATACAATTTCTCAGCTGTTTGCAATAAACAAATTACACAAGAACTGTTTAAGTAGTTCAATGAAACTATTATTACAAGAGTTTTGATCCAAATTCAATACAAAATGCTACTTTTAATGACTACTGCAGTCTCAAAATTTTTCAACCCCTTCATGACGAGCATCTTCAGTACTTAGTAGAGCACCCTTTTGCTGTTATGACCTGCTGCAAACGTGATGCATAGCCAGACACCGGCTTCAGACAGCATTCCTGAGGAATCTCAGCCCATTCTTCATGGGCAATGGCCTCCAGTTCAGTAATATTCTTGGGTGTGCATTTTGCAACCACCTTCTTCAAATCCCACCAGAGATTTTCTGTGGGGTTCAAGTCAGGCGACTGTGACGGCCACTCTAGAATCTTCCATTTCTTCTTCTGAAACCAAGCCTTGGTGGACTTTGAGGTATGCTTTGGATCATTATCCTGTTGGAAGGTCCAATGACGCCCAAGCTTCAGCTTCCTCACAGACGGCACAACATTTTTACCTAAGATTTCCTGATACTTGACTGAATCCATCGTGCCCCCCACACGCTGCAGGTTTCCAGTGCCAGAGGCAGCAAAGCAGCCCCAGAGCACCACTGAGCCACCGCCATGCTTCACTGTAGGCAGGGTGTTCTTTTCAGCATATGCTTCATTCTTCTTCCTCCAGACATACCACTGTTCCATAGGCCTGTAAAGTTCCAGTTTTGTTTCATTACTCCACAGAACAGAATTCCAAAACTTCTGTGGCTTATTTATATGGTTTTGAGCATATTGGAGCCGACTTTTCTTGTGCTTTTGGGTCAGTAGTGGTGTACGTCTTGGAGTCCGGGCATGAAGCCCTTCGGTGTTTAGTATGCGCCTTATTGTACAAACTGAAACCTCAGTGCCTGCTGCCACCAAGTCTTGCTGCAGGTGTTTTGCAGTCAGGGTTTTGACCACTTGCCTCCTCAGGAATCTGGTGGCAGCTGCTGATAGTTTCCTCTTTCTGCCACGTCCAGGTAGTGTAGCCACTGTTCCTTGAACTTTGAACTTGGGAACTATGCTTCCAACTGTATCTCTAGGAACATTCAGAGCTTTTGCTATCGTTTTGTATCCTTTTCCTTGTTTGTGCAAGGCAATGATTTCTTCTCTGAACTTTTTGGACAATTCTTTTGACTGAGCCATATTTCTAACATGCAATCAAACATCACTCTCAACAAAACCCTAGCCAGTCCAGGTATTTATGTGTTCTGTCTCAAGCACACCTGAACTAATGAAACCCTTGATTAGTTGCATCAGGTGTGCTTGAAACAGGGGGTGGAATAATTTTGAGACTGCAGTAGTGATTAAAAGTAGCATTTTGTGTTGAATTTGGATAAAAACCATGGTAATATTAGTTTTATTAAACTATTTCAACTGTTCTTGTTGACTTTGTTTATTGCAAACAGCTGAAAAATTGTACATTTTGCCAATAAGCCTAATATGCAATGGGGGTTGAATAATTTTGATTGCAACTGTACCTCAACCTCACTCACTCTGACACAGCTGAGTGAACCCTGTGAAGCTGTTTGATGCTCAGAGATCTGTAGAAGTTCAGTAAGGAGTTTTTGAGCTGTGATGTGAATGAACGACAACATTTCTCTGTAACATCTGTGTGTTTCCTGTTTCCTGCAGACGTCCAGCAGCTGTTGGTGGTTAAAGAAGAGGTTCCCCCTGAGCAGCAGGAGTGGAGCTCCAGTGTGGACCAGGAGGACCCAGAGCCTCCACTCATTAAAGAGGACCAGGAGGACCCAGAGCCTCCACACATTAAAGAGGACCAGGAGGACCCAGAGCCTCCACACATTAAAGAGGACCAGGAGGACCCAGAGCCTCCACACATTAAAGAGGACCAGGAGGACCCAGAGCCTCCACACATTAAAGAGGAACAGGAGTTCACATTCACTCCTGTCCCTGTGAAGAGTGAAGATGATGAAGAGAAACCTCAGTCCTCACAGCTTCATCAAAGACACACTGAACAGATGGAAACTGGAGCTGATGGAGAGGACTGTGGAGGAGCAGAACCAGCCAGGAACTCAGATCCAGATACATATTTACAACCTGAGACTGATGACAAGACTGGAGAGTCTTCTGAACCTGAGACTGATGACAGTGATGATGATGATGATTGGACAGAGACCAGAAAACCTCGGTCAGGTTTAAACTCTCTTAAAAATGATAAAGCCCCCATCAGTGATTCAAAATGTAGTGCTGATGAGAAACCATTTAGCTGCTCTGAGTGTGGGAAAAGATATAGTCATAGTTCAACAATGAAGATACACATGAGATCCCATACAGGAGAAAAACCATTCAGCTGCTCTGAGTGTGGGAAACGATTTTCTCAAACAGGTCATCTGACGAGACACATGAGCATTCACACAGGAGAAAAACCATTTAGCTGCTCTGAGTGTGGAAAAAGATTTTCTCATTCAGGTGCTCTGAAGACACACATGACAATTCATACAGGAGAAAAACCATTCAGCTGCTCTGAGTGTGAGAAAAGATTTTCTCACTCAAATACTCTGAAGATACACATGAGAACTCATACAGGAGAAAAACCATTGAGCTGCTCTGAGTGTGGGAAAAGATTTTCTCAAAGAAATGGTTTGAATATACACATGAGAACTCATACAAGAGAAACACCATTTGGCTGCTCTGAGTGTGGGAAGAGATTTTGTAGTCATGGAGATCTGCAGAAACACATAAGAAGTGGGAAGAGATTCCTGCTCAAAGAAAACTTAGTTAGTCACGTGACAGTCCACACAGGAGAGAAACCTCTCAGCTGCCATGTTTGTGACCAGAGATTCACTTGGCCTCACCAACTCATAAACCATCAGTGTGTTGGGTGTCAGTCCTCACAGCCTCATCAAAGTGAAACTGAGGAGAACAGAGAAGCAGAGCCTCCAGCCAGCAGCTCAGCTGAACAGATGGAAACAGAGGCTGATGGAGAAAACTGTGGAGGACCAGAACCAGCCAGGAACTCAGATCCAGACACACATTTACAACCTGAGACTGATGATCGTGACAATGATTGGAAAGAGACCAGATAATCTCAGTCATGTTTTTGCTGTGAACTTGTAGCTTCCTGTCAGTTGTTAGCAGTTAGCAGAAGGTTAAACTGTTACTGCGGCGCCTTTTAAATGTCAGGACTTATTCACTGCAAGCTGGTAACAAACTTAGGCCTCTCCACTTCATGTATTTATACTATTTGCCAGTCGCATTAGAGCTCCATGGTCACAAAATGCGACTGCGAGTCACAGTTTGGATCTCTCCTGGTCACACTGTCGTTTAACTCATCAAGTTAAACTCTTACAGCTTCAGTGCTAAACATGAATGATGAATTCATAATGATAACTGAATAAGAGGAGGAACTTTGTCAATTAAAAGAGGAGAACGAGCGACAACGGAAACTACTGGACGCTGTTTTCAACCCTCAGCTTCGGTTACACAGAGCAGGTTTGTTCATTAAACATTACAAGTTCATTATTAATAATATAACTGCAGCTTTGTTCAATAAATATTCAGTCTGTCGACGATTAAAGCCACGTTAGCTTCTCTGGTGTCATTAGCTATTTCTACTTCTGGCCATCATGTTTTTTTCTTCAGATATGTAATAGGACAAACCTACTCTTTAGTGGGATTTCATAACTCACAAGGGACACAGGTAACGTGTTTACTTCCTGTAAATAGAGCAGTAAATCTGATGTCCACATATGTATTTTGTATTTATGTGTAGGGTTGGGTCGGTTCTCGGTAATACCAATTCGGTTCAGTACTCCGTCTTGGACTGGGTTTTGTTGTTTTGAGACCGACCAGACCGCGTACTCGGGTGGAACGCAGGCGGAGGTATGCCCGGTAAAAGTGGACGTCCGCAAGCCCTGTGCGCGCAAAGCACGACCGCGCAGACTCCGCTTCGCACACCATTGTCACACAAAACTGCTTGGCATGTATTTTTCATGTACATTTTTACAGGAAACTACAACGTGGAAGTGCGCTCGACTCCGCTTATAGTATGCCCGAGTCTGTGAGCACCTGTGTCTGTGTCTTCGCCAAGCGCACAGCGAGCAGGGGAGAGAGAGGGGGGTGGGGGTGGGGCGGGGACTGAGCTACGGGGTGCGAGTGCGTATGCGCCAAGGCCTCTATTGTAGCCTGGGGAGTCGATAATGGTGGAAAATTTAGTCTCAAAGAAATCAAAGAATGTGCCACTATGGCAACACTTTGGCTTTGAGCCAGACAAAGGAGGCAACCCTCATTGATAGAGTAAGCTGCAAAATTTATTACACTCACCAGCCACTTTATTAGGTACACCTTGCTAGTACTGGGTAGTGATGGTGTGATGAAGACCCGTGAATGTATCGAATCTTTCCGGCCATTGCTTCACCATTTTTTTTGTTTGTTTGTTTGTTTTTTGTTTTTCTTTCCAGCAGATGTCCGTTAGATTTTACCTTTTTGGAAGATATCAGGTCAAAATGCTCCCAAACTGCAGATGTCCTTCGCCTTTTGGGTGGCTCCATTTTCTTAGATATGTTGTCAGTCTCTCACTCAATCCTCTGCACGTAACAATCCTCAGTATCACCTCAGATCAGAACACTTCCTGTATTTCCCGCGCCTTTTGAAACAGCTCGAATCACACAACGGGGCAGTCATGTGATTCCAGACAAACAGGGGCTCATTTGTCTTTGGTCAAGTGATATTCTGAAAAACGATACAGGCTTCGACACAGGTTTCATTTGGACACGCCCCCTTTGCTCGACACTGACCTCGGGACTTCAGTATCAGACGTAACATCACTGGTACCGGGTTGGACCCCCTTTTTAATTCTTGGTGTCACAGATTAAAAAGGTATTAGAAAGATAGAAAGGTGCTTTATTGGATTGAGATCTGGTGACTGTGGAGGCCACTGGAGTACAGTGAACTCATTGTCATGTTCAAGAAACCAGTTTGAGATGATCTGAGCTTTGTGACATAGTGCGTGTTGGCGCCAAACTCATATTTAACAGTTACGCAGTATTCACATATTTCCAGTATTTACATATTTACATGTTATTTGTTTATTTTGTACAATGCATGTTAATCTGTACAATTATAATACTTAGTAGTGTTAACTGTTTACATTTATGCATGTGAGTTAGTAGAAAGTCACGAGGAGAAATATGATACTGTCTCTTTGAGAAGAGACTGACAGCTTTGTCATTCATGGACAGATGAGAAAAGTTAGTTAGTTAGTTAGAGGGCTGCAACTAACAATTATTTTCATTGTGGACTAATCTGTTGATTATTTCTTCGATTAGTCGATTAATCATTTTGTCGAAAAATGTATTAACTGTCGGCCCGTCTCTCCCAAGCCCCAAAATTATGTCATATAACGTCTTCCTTCATACTCATGGCAAAGGGTTTAAGATCAGCGTCATGGGAGAGTGTGTAAAGGTGCCAATATTTGAACGTAAGAAGCTGCAATAAGAGTATTTTGGGGTACTTTATAGTACTTTTCTATCAAAAATAACTCAAACTGATTAGTCGACTACTAAAATAGTCACCAATTAGTCGACTAATTGTTGCACCCCCAGTTAGTTGCTCATGTGTGGGGAGTGGAGCCACACAGTTTTCTGACTGTGTTGTAGATATTTTGGGCAAGTTCATACTGTCAAGACAGCGTGGATCAGTAAACACACATTTTGTTTTCCGTGTCACACGTGTCAACTTAAGGCTCGCAGTCTCATTCTGGTTTTTGGACTGAACAGTGCGTTATCCTGTTGGAAGTAGCCATCAGAAGATGGGTACACTGTGGTCATAAAGGGATGGACACGCTCAGCAACAATACTCAGGTGGGCTGTGGTGTTTAAACCATGTTCAGTTGGTACTAAGAAAATCTCCCCCACACCATTACACCAGCAGCAGCAGCAGCAGCAGCCTGAAGCGTTGATACAAGGCAGGATGGATCCATGCTTCCATCTGAATGTGGTTTTTCCAATCTTCTATTGTCCAGTTTTGGTGAGAAAACCCGTGTGAACTGTAGCCTCAGTTTCCTGTTGTTAGCTGACAGGAGTGGCACCTGGTGTGGTCTTCTGCTGCTGTAGCCCATCTGCTTCAAGGTTGGACAAGGTGTTGTTGCTTCAGAGATGCTCTTCTGCACACCTTGGTTGGAACCAGTGCTTATTTGACTTCTTGTTGCCTTTCTATCATCTTGAACCAGTCTGGCCATTCTCCTCTGACCTCTGGCATCAACAAGGCATTTTGGCTCACTGGATATTTTCTCTTTTTGGGACCATCCTCTGTAAACCCTAGAGATGGTTGTGCTGAAAATCCCAGTAAATACTCAGACCAGCCCGTCTGGCACCAACAACTATGCCATGTTCAAAGTCACTTACATCACCTTTCTTCATCATTCTGATGCTCAGTTTGAACTTCAGCAGCTCGTCTTCACCATGTCTACCTAATGAAGTGGCCAGTGAGTGTATAACTATTGATCCATCATACAGCAGTAATGTGACAGTTAAAAAGGAACCAGATACCTCTCTTCAACAATTTCACCTTAGGCTTAAAGGGAAATTTCGGTTTATTTCAACCCGTCTCCTATCGTCCTAAATTTGTTTCAAGTGACTAGTGACATACAAATAATAGTTAGCATGTTAGCCGTTAGCCTAGATACAGCCGGGGCGCATAGTAGCGTCAGACCTGTAAAAATGTAATTGAACGGGCATCCTTTCAAGTGCAAAGTTAGTCCACTGAACAAGCTTTTTCTCCACAAAGACCGCCTCATATCGTTAGGATAAATGTCAGAGAACATGTAGAAAACGACATGTAAACGTGTTGTCTTACCTGACCGGTGTGCTGCCATGTTTGTTGTTTACCATTTAGCTAAGGCTGCAACTGGTCCCATTCCTTGCAACAGAGGCATTCCTCTTCTGTGGGCACTGGGGCACAGCATTCACAGGTAACGTTACACCACCAATCTCCAGAGCTAAATCCTTCCAGCAGCCATTCCTCCTCTGTCATCCTCTATCTGTTGTGCCTCTCTCTCCTCCTCCGTTCTTCAATTTCACCAAACTCTTCGTCAGTGTATTCTGGCTCAAATAAATAAGGGCGGCCATCAAACTCTGCAAAATCAAATTCCTCCTCCACAAAGTTGAAGTCTGGCAAAAAGTCAGCCATTATTCTATAAATCTTTCATAAAATAAATGAATGAACTTTTCAGGCTACTGTCCGGTTCTGCCTTGCAGCTGCTGCAGCTTGTTCTTGCGAGATTTCAGGCACGGTATGAGATCGCTGCTTGTTCTTGTGATATTTCGATCGCGCTTTGGGAAGCAGAGGTAAACGGTAAACACACGTAAGGTAAGACAACAACTCTGAAGACCACCTAAATGTGGAATGTTAGTATATAGGCTTTCCACATCGAGAGGCAATGGCTGCCCTTATTTATTTGAGCCAGAATACACTAACGAAGAGCTTCATGAAATTGAAGAATGGAGGAGGAGAGAGAGAGAGAGAGAGGCACAACAGGTAGAGGACGAGAGGAGAAATGGCTGCTGCAAGGCTGCGTAGCTCTGGAGCTCAGTGGTGTAACGTTACCTGTGAATGCTGTACCCCAGTGCCCACAGAAGAGGAAAACCTCTGTTGCAAGGAATGGAACCGGTTGCAGCCTTAGCTAAATGGTAAACAACAAACATGACAGCACACCGGTAAGGTAAGACAACACGTTTACATGTTGTTTTCTATATGTTCTCTGACATTTATCCTAACGATATGAGGCGGTCTTTGTGGGAAAAAAAAGCTTGTTTAGTGGACTAACTTTGCGCTTGAAAGGATGCCCGTTCACTTACGTTTTTACAGGTCTGACACTACGGCTATGGCTAACATGCTAACGATTATTTCTATGTCACTAGTGACTTGAAACAAATTTAGGACGATAGGAGACAGGTTGAAATAAACTGAAATTTTGCTTTAAAGGGGAACTAATGTTTTTTTCAACCTGGGCCCTATTTTCCGATCTACTTTTGTCTATATGAGTGATAGGATGTTCAATATTTTCTCCAGTATGAAGCTAGGGCTGACCTGCCTGCAGCCCGTGAGCACGCGCTGTATTAAATAATAGGGCACTCAGACAGTGTCAAACAACGTCAAAGTACGTCCACTGAAAGTGCATTTTTTTGACACAGATTGTTAGTATAATTATCCGACAACATAACGGAAGGGAGAAATGAACATCTGTGTTTACCTTTAGCTGGATTCGGACATGTTCCTCTGCCTGTTGCTGCTCCCTCTCTCTGCTCGTCCACTCTTCAATTTCAATGAGCTCTACGCCCGTGTATTCCGTGTTCAAGTAAATACGGGCGGTCATCAAATTCAAATGGCTCATCCAGATCCAGTTGGTCAAAATCGGGTAAAAATTCGGACATGTTTGTTGTGGCAAGTCAAAACACTCACTCAGAGAGTGAAAGGCTGGCTCTGAAATCTCACGTCTAACAAGATTCTTCTTCTTTTGTGGTTTATGGCAGTTGATCTCGCGAGATTTGAGTCGTTGCAGGAAGTTACCGCTGAAGCAAGCTTACAGACGCGAGGAATTACTCTGTTTGGAGTAGTCATGGCTGAATTTGTACCCGATTTTGACCAACTGGATCCCCCTCTTTCTTTTCTTTTTCAGCTTTTTCAGCTCTTGTTACGTTTTGCTATTTTCTTGAAATTTCTTGCCGAGGGGCTCATTGCCTTGTAAGGACATTCTCGAAAGAAACCGAACCAGTACATTCAGGTTTCAAAGGTTACGCTTATGAAAGACGTCTGGATGCAGCACAAGGAAGCTGATGTCTCTCCAGGTTTCAAAGGGTAAAATCCGGAATAACCACTTGTACTTTATGTTATTTTTGTATCTGTTTAGCAGTTAGCTCTAAGTAATACTGTCATCTATATTCAGCTGTCAGGATGTGGCTTTTTTTTCATTGTTAATGCATTTCTTACTGTTTTTTTAAAAATTATTTTTATTTTTATTTGAATGCCACTAACGGAAAAGGGCAGGGTGGCCAGGCAACCACGCCATCATCCCCTCACACTAACCTTCCAGTGTAATCAATCTACCCTTTATTTAGGCTAGTTGTTAAAAATGTTGAGGCAGAGGGTACTGTCTGTAGCTCTGGTTGAGGGTGAGAGGCTATCAGCAGATAAACAGAGATCTGTGTGGGTACATGAGACCCTAAAAAAGAGGCTGGATCATGGGGAGTAGCACCAGTTGGTCCAGGAGCTTCTCCTCCATCATGGACGTTTACAGAATTATTTTAGGATGACTCAGGGGCAGTTTGACAACCTGCTGTCTATCATCGAGCCGTACAGCTCTGAGTATTGAACAACAGCTACCACCAGTTTCTCCTCCATTGTTTACCAGCTGTAACAAGTGGGATGAGGACAGTAAGGGCAGAACTTATTATGGAATACAATATGGTTTGAAGGCAACTTTATTTTTATTGGGAAAAGTAAATTTGCGGGGTTGTGCAATTTGTAATAAATTAGAAAATGTGGAACATGTAATTATGCACTGTACTAAATATAATGAAGAAAGGATTACGTTACAACAAAGGGTGAGAGAGGCAGGACGAGACGGAATTTGGAAGGGATACAGGGAACCAAGGGAGATAAGGTGTGGGGAATGCAGAGGGGAGTAATAGATTTCTTAGTTAGTACTGGTTTGTTTCATAGAATATAGCTGCTGACTGTTTTGTTTGTTTATTTATTGTTACTACTGGTTGGATTTGTTTATTTATTTAGGTAGGCCTATTTATTCTCATATGATATGATATAATGTAAAACTAGATCCTGTTCTACATACTCCGGTACAGTAGGTGGCGGTATGCACCTTTTAAGTTTAAAGTTGAAAGAAGAAGGAAAAAAACGCGCATCGGGGAAACACTTCCTGGATTAAGATCCTCCTTGCTCGGCTTGGAAGCATCGGCACAGCAGGCAACATCACGAGCTCAAACGCCTCGAGACTTGGATAAACAGCACACTTGGAAGAGTTCGTATTTAAATGCTCACTGCTTTTAAAGTGTGAACATGTCTAAAGTCCAAATGCTGAGATCGTTTGTGAAGCAGCGACTAACTGCGGCTGCTGAAGAGATATTTGGGCTGTTTGAAAGAACGATAGCAGAGTACGAGGAGGAACTTTGTCGATCAAAAGAGGAGAACGAGCGACAACGGAAACTACTGGACGCTGTTTTCAACCCTCAGCTTCGGTTACACAGAGCAGGTTTGTTCATTAAACATTACAAGTTCATTATTAATCATATAACTGCAGCTTTGTTCAATAAATATTCAGTCTGTCGACTTTTAAAAGCCACGTTAGCTTCTGTGGTGTCGTTAGCTTCTCTGGCGTCGTTAGCTTCTGTGGTGTCGTTAGCTTCTGTGGTGTCGTTAGCTTCTGTGGTGCTGTTAGCTTCTCTGGCGTCGTTAGCTTCTGTGGTGTCGTTAGCTTCTGTGGTGCTGTTAGCTTCTCTGGCGTCGTTAGCTTCTGTGGTGTCGTTAGCTTCCCTGGTGTCGTTAGCTTCTGTGGTGCCGTTAGCTTCTCTGGTGTCGTTAGCTTCTCTGGCGTCGTTAGCTTCTGTGGTGTCGTTAGCTTCTCTGGCGTCGTTAGCTTCTGTGGTGTCGTTAGCTTTTCTGGTGTCGTTAGCTTCTCTGGTGCAGTTAGCTTTTCTGCTGCCGTTCGCTCCTCTGGGCCCAGTATTTCAAAGTGATCTGATAGGATTATCCTGGCCGGATTGGATTAAATCCTGATCTGATCTGAAAACTAGGTATTTCAACACAGATCAAGAGGATCCTGATCCTGAGCATCAGTATTCAGATCTGGTAAATTAATCCAATCCTCCCTTTAATCCAGATAAAGGCTGCATTTGGGTGTTTCAAAAGTTAAGGCAGAGATCTGGATCAATTTAATACCAGATTTCAGGATTATTTGGATCCCACCTCAGAGGTGGATTTGACAAAGCCTCAGCTCCACTTCTCCTAGATATTGATACTCAAGATGTTCATTACACTTCATCTAAATTAGTGTTTTAGTTGTAAGTAATTTCAAGCATAGAAAAATATTGTTTGGCCATACTTCCTGAAACTGCTGTAAATAAGAGTAACAAATACAGACCGATTTCTCAACGTCTAGTTTCACCTAACATTGTAACCTGTTTGTACCAAAACATCCAACATATGTTTGTGGTCAGACAAAGGCAAGGAAATGCAGTGCAAAGCAAATTTATTTGGATAGCACATTCTTTTCTTTACATAGAGTTCAAGAAACAACACAGGGATTAACATAATAAGCACATGGAGAACAACTCAGTCCTCTGACACTTCAGAATGAATCGCATAATTCATACTAGTACTGTGTATTTTTCCAATACTGCAGTCTGCTTTGCACACATGTAAAAAAAAAAGCTTTTCTTTAGAGTCTGCTGTGTTGGCAATAACATAACATTAAACTCTGAACAGGTTGGTGTTTAAAGAGTTCATGTATGACGTACTTCAGATTAATTCCTTTTTACGTTAAGCCATAGACCGCAAAATACATCAACAAAGTCAACTACCTTACTAGCCTGCTAGCTACTTAACATGCAAGTCAATGGAGCCGCGTTAGCTACTGTTAGCATGACCTCGGCTCAATGAGAGATCGGTACGCCCACGTTTTAAGTAGGTGACAATTCAAATATCTGGCTCACATGAGATAGTGGGTGGCCTTCGTATGGTCTTAAAAACACTACACATTAGGTAACAGTAAATCAAATCAATCGATCAATCAATTTTATTTATAAAGCCCAATATCACAAATCACAATTTGCCTCACAGGGCTACTGTGGTACAATATGTTGAAAGTAAATATTAATATCTGCTAGTATACATATGTGACAATAGTCATATGTGTGTAATAACAGTAGAAGTATGACTAATGATAACAGCAGAAGCAGGAGGCATCTGGCAGGACCACGGCAGCAGCACAACCACACACGTCACACTATCCAGGCACCGCTGTGATATAAGTTAACCTGCAACTCAGTGGAGCACAAAGGCTCCAGAGAAGAAGCCGAGTTAGTGACATGCAGCGAGATAGAGAGAAGGAGAGAAGGTGCCCGGTGTATTATAGGGGGGGTCTTCCGGCAGACTAAGCCTAAGTCAGCCTAACTAGGGGCTGGTACAGGGCAAGCCTGAGCCAGCCCTAACTATTTATCAAAGAGGAAAGTCTTAAGTCTAGTCTTAAATGTGGAGATGGTGTCTGCCTCCCGGACCGTAACAGGAAGATGATTCCACAAGAGAGGAGCCTGATAGCTGAAGGCTCTGGTTCCTGATCTACTTTTGGAGACTTTAGGGACCACGAGTAACCCTGCGTTCTCAGAGCGCAGAGTTCTGGTGGGATAATAAGGCACTATGAGCTCTCTAAGATATGACGGAGCCTGATCATTTAGAGCTTTATAAGTTAACAGTAGGATTTTAAATTCAGTTCTGGATTTTACAGGGAGCCAGTGCAGAGAAGCTAAAACAGGAGAAATATGATCTCGTTTCTTAGTTCCTGTTAGTACACGTGCTGCTGCATTCTGAATTAGCTGGAGAGTTTTTAAGGACTTACTAGAGCTACCTGCTAAGAGAGAGTTACAGTAATCCAGCCTAGAGGTAACAAAAGCGTGGACCAATTTTTCTGCATCTTTTCGGATCAGGATAGGCCTAATTTTCGTAATATTATGCAGATGAAAAAATTGTTTTAAATGAGAATTAAAAGACAAATCTTGATCAAATGTTACTCCGAGATTTCTTACAGTAGTGCTAGAGGCCAGAGCAATGCCATCTAGAGAAACTGTGTCATCAGATAAAGAGTCTCTGAGTTGTTTGGGGCCAAGAACAATAACTTCAGTTTTGTCTGAATTTAACATCAGGAAATTGGTGCTCATCCAAGTTTTTATGTCCTTAAGGCAATTATGGAGTTTAGTTAATTGATTACTTTCTTCTGGCTTCATCGATAAATACAACTGAGTATCATCCGCATAACAGTGGTCGACAGGGTAGCTCAGGGCTTGACGCTAACTTTTTTTCCCAAGGAGCACATGTGCTCCTAAGTTGAAAAAGTAAGGAGCGCACAAAGAACTTTAGGGGCACAACGTAAATTGATCAAATAATGTGTTTTCCGTAATAAACATGATGCATATAGACATTTACAAACAAAATTATTTAATGAATTTGTATACAAAATGTACAGAAAGGTAAAATCATCAAGTTTTGAAAAAGTATTGCAATTTAATTTTGTCTTTAATGTTATTATCTTATATACATTATCTTTGCAATATGATTATCTTATATAATGTTATTACTATCTTAAAACATTCTCCAGGTCCTCTGAAACTCTGCAGGACTTAAGCCTCTCTCGGCAGAGCGGTGCGCACTTGCGCCAAGGTAGCACATACACTATGAATGGGTTCGTCGGCGGAGGTCTGCGCTTTGCGCGCTCTGTGTGAAAAGGACTTTATTTCCACCCTACCCAGCAGCGGTACCGTGGCGAACGGTCCCTAAAGGCCTCTACACATGATCAGCTGTAAAACCGCTTTCCCCTGGCTGTCCCATTGTTTGTCTATGGAGAGGACGTCGTGCACTGCTCTGATTTTCCGCCTGAGAGCTGCGCTCAGAGTTGAAATTATTTGAACTACGGGGAGAACAGAGCAGGCTTCCCCGGAGATCCGCCGCCTAACCCGGTCCATCTCCTCCACACTTTGACTTATTTCCACGCTGCCGACAGTGGGACTTAAGCCCTTTTCACACAGAGCGCGCAAAGCGCAGACCTCCGCCGACGAACCCATTCATTGTGTATGTGCTACCGCAGTGCAAGAGCGCATTGTGCCGACAGTGGCTTGGAAAACCGCCCATAACCGTGTCACACGGGGAAGAGGGAAGGCGGCTGGAGTTCCTCCAACATTTGCGGTTAGATTATCATATTTTTTTATTGACAAAAATATAGGCTGCTTCGGCTGATTTTTTTTTTTTTATGTGCACATGTGCCCCTAAATATTTTTCACAGTTCGCACACACCTATTTTTAGTCACAAATGCGAGTGAAACGCTCGCACTGTCGAGCCCTGTAGCTACACCATAGCATGGGAGATGTCAAACTCATCCAGTGTGCTGCTGATGCTCTCTGCAACGTGTACAGCTGTGTGGCTTCTTCTTAGCTCCTCAGTGCACAAAACATAATTTTCAAGTTCCCATGAGTGTGATATACAGTGAGCTGTGCCTGTCACATAAATGTGTGGCCAGGGATGTCCACCCGTCTGTTGTAAGAGCGAGTGTTTTGTCCTTTAACCCTATGGGCCCTAGGCGTTTTTGGGGTATTTTTACTGCCTTTACTTTTAAGCTCATATCACAGTCATTATAAAGGCTACATACACATGCTATATCTTTTTTTTCAGGACAATCTGGGCTAACCAGATTTGCCATCATTCCATGTCCTCCTATGTGCCTGTATTTTATATTAATTTTTATATCAATGAAAAAAACAAATCTGTGCAACTAAATTCTTACATTTTTACATGTATCTCACCATGGCAAGTTGGAAGAAGACATATTCTGCCATATCTGAAGAGGAGAGACTCTCTGGAATCTGGCAATATAAGAACCATGATGCTGGGACATTCTGTCACTTTACAGCTGTCCAAAACATGTGGTTTGTGCCAGGCGGACATGATTGCCATATTTTTTCATTATTGCAAAAAATTCCATTGACTCATTCACAAGTCAAAAATGTGTTTTATCTGAAAGAAACATGCAATATTTACATCTAAGATCATAGAAAAATAGTCAACCAAGTGCAATGATGTCCTCCGAGATAATATTTGCCACTTTGTTTGCAGTAAACAAAGTTTGTTGTTTTTCAGTTTCAGTTATATATTGGGGCGGGGGTGGGGGGGGGCATTTTGGGCATTGGGGGACACACGTGTCCCCCTCTATGTATATGGTGATTACGGCCTTGTCATGCATGCATAATTAGGCTGCAGTTGTCTGGGTGCGCATTGTTGTGCGACTGGGAATTTTATATCGTGGCTCCAGCTCCATCATGAGGTCCTGAAACCCCTCTCACAAAATAACACCAACGGCCGGCTTATTCTTATAAATCTTGCTATTGTAGGAACAACACAGCCTATCTAAACTCTCCACATTCTGGACTACAAATAAATAGACAATGAGAAGGCCACAAGGAGGGTCAAATGTTTATAACCCTGCACCCGAGCTTGCTCTGGTCATGAGGGATGCTCCCTCCAGACATCCGGGTGCCATGGATGTTAAGACAATGCTTTCTAAGATGTCCCCTCGCACCACCTTGTGGAATCACACCATCTCATGGACAATGGGGTGAAGAGGAGACTGAAAAGATTTTAATGTCCTAAATTAGGTATGCGTTCCTGAGCAGAAACTAAATTGTTACAGAGATTTGGTACGTTTCTGGAAGTAAAATTATACATTTGTTTCCCTTTTTGTTTTCTTTTCCATATCCTAAACTTGTACATTTGCATAATCCAAGTTAGTTATCTGAATATTTAATTTTAATCCCGTTAAACAAAAGATTAATGAGTTGCAAATTCAATTTTGTTTAATCCCTCATTTAATATGGAGCCATACTGCCATCTTGTGGTGGAGTGAAGAAGAGTTCCCGTAAGGAATTCCATATTATATTTAGAATTAAGATATAGTCAGATCTATCGGGGATAGAAGGGTTGTTTCACGATGTCTTTTTTAAATGACGATGCAATCGCGATCTTGTATTATAAAAGCATTAAGTTTCCTCCAAAATAAAATAATAAGCCTATTTACGACTAAAGAGGCCGCCTGATCAAACCACCCACTTTAGCCAGATAAAAACAAGTGAGCTCGGCACAGCTCTCTTGCTCTCTTGGCTTCTCTTCTTTTCTGTATCTTAGCCTCTCTTGCTTTTATGTTTTTCGTACACTCTTTTGTTTTTTTATTTTGTCAACTTGCTTAAGTCAATATTTATTTTATTTTTAACACCACTTAAAAGTTTCTGCAAAATCATGTGCACATTTTTCCAACATAAAGAAAAGGTCCTTTGGATTGGAAAATGGTAAAGAGAATCTGACTGCAGTATTGAGCTTTAGGCTCAGTTTTATTGCATTTTTGATCAAGCATAATCTTCTTGACTCCTTTCTTTTCATCTTTTTATATTCATCTGTTCTCTTCTTTTCCAACAGCTCCATTCTTCAAGTGTGTTTTTGATCTTCCCTATTGGCAGGCCTTTCATCTCATCCAGCCTAAAAAGACAAGAGAATAAGAATAAGAATCACTTTTTTGATCCCCAAAGGGAGAACATTATTAACATTAGAATGACAAAGGGAAAAACACAATTTAGCCCGTCTCCTCTAATGTCACCTGAATAACTAATATCACAGATGATGGGGTTTTATCAAACCAGGAAGCAAACATTAGTAACATTACATACAGTAGCACACAGTAGCACAGGAGTACCACTGTGTGCTACTGTGTGCTACTGTGACGTTAGCTTACTGGCTATGATTTAAAAACACACACACACACCTGCGATATCTGTCGTTCAGGCAATGTTAGAGGACTAACGTAATGTTACCAATTTAGTGGTAGTAAGTTAACTTAGCGTTCATAGGGGTAACATGAACAGTAGTTAAAACTAGTTTACATGATAGCAGCCAACGAAAAGTGTTATTGATGTTAACGTCAACTCAAACTCAACAGTTCCCGCCAATTTTATAGTGACTGAAGAGTTAAAACACTTAGTCGCAGAGTCACTTGAAATCCGCCATCGGCCCTCCCTTCTTTCCCAAGGCGTGAACAGTCCTGAACATGGTCATCATTTCGGTCGGGTCACCGTCACTGACTTTACCAGAGGGGTTGAGTTCATAGGTTGAGAGGCTTTCAGGCAATCACTGTGGCATCTAGACCTCTCGTGGTCTTTAATACTTTATCATTTGTAGGGCTGTAGTCAACCAAAGAACTTTGTCAACCAAAGTAGACCAATCTTCAACGAATCAATTAGTCCTGAGGAAAAAAATCTGCGCGTTATTTTTTACTTCTGCGGTAGTGTGTCTGTGTCACTCTGCAGCTACACCTCCAAAATGCTAGTCGGCAGTGGAGGACTGTGTTAAGTGCTGTAAAGCTTAGTTGATTCAAAACACACATTAAATATGGCTTAATAGAGACAGTTTCTAACACAAGTATAAAAATCGGCTTCACTATAAATCACAGAATTGAAAAACACTTGTCTTTATCTGGACACATTTCCCCCACCAATACAACATGCTAACGTTATTAGCACAAGTCTATGGCATTTTACATTGTATTAATTAGCCAAGCGTCTAGCGATCTTTCCCTTGTCTCATATAAAGCCAGAGATAATAGCAACATGTAACAAAGGTAACGGCACATAATTTGACTCCATTACAACTCACAACATTCACCGACAAAACTGTCTTATACTAAACACGCCTTCGAAACAAATACAACATGTTAACGTTATTAGTGCTAGCCTATGGCAATTTACATTGTATTAATTAGCCTAGCAATGAGCAGAGATTTCCTCTGCTCATACGAAGCCAGGATAAATCCCAAAGTATAAGACTTAAGACTTAAAATGCTATTTTAGTGGAGGTTTTATTCCACCCTCACGCTCAGTGTCGCGGTGACGTAGACCTCCTGTCAGTTTCTGTAACTTTATACTGACACCGTTTCCCTCAGTGGAAACAAAGCATGTATTTACTTGTATTTCACAGATAAGAAACAATAAATTGTGAACACAATAAATTTTGAAAACACCCCCATTTTCACAGGTAACTTAGCCTGTTGTCGTCCCCCCCCGCAGGAAATAATGGATTAATCCTGGAAAGCTACTGATGGAGCACTTTTCTCCTCATGAAAGTAACATGGCGATTATTCGACTAATGAAAATTTGGTCGGACGAGAGCATAGCGACAAAATCATCGACTAGTCAACCAGGAGACTGCAGCCCTAATAATTTCATGTTCCGTGTCCCTCAAACAAAGGGATTTGGCCTCTGTGTTTTTTTGGTGTACTTGCGACAAAGGCTGCAGCTCATCGTGTTGGTGTGGGGGTCGGAGGTCAGCCACGACTGTGGCTGGCCAGCCTCATCTAGTTTCCATTCTTCAGTGAAATGCCGTGCGATATTTGTACTCCATTTAACTGTCTGTTCTTCTTGTACAAGTCCAACATGTTCATCTTAGTTTTTCCTTTTTTCTGGCGGTGGCTTCATGCCAGGAATGTGTCGCCACATCTTGCTCAGAAGTCACCATAGAATGCCAGAAGTTCCGATAGCTGATGTCATGGGTTCCCGGCACACATACAATAAGCCGCAAGGGTCAAAATAGTCTGACACAGCTGGGAGAAATGGTTGAAGCACATAAAAAACCCACTTGCAATTCAAAATTTTCCATCGGCACCGGCGGTAACAAGCCATCAGCTGACTGTCTTATAAAAAATATATTTAAAAAAATACAGGATCGCCACACTTTATACATTGGAAAGCGGAGGCAACAATGAACAACATAGATGAAAAACCTGGCTATTGTTGTTGTTTTGATATCTCCGATCTTATATTTACGATTTTGTAAAAATAACGTGATTGGCGCTGATATCGATCCAAGGATCGGATCGGGACATCCCTACTTCTCTGGTGTCGTTAGCTTCACTGGTGCTGTTAGCTTCTCCGGATCCATAAGCTTCTCCTATTTCGTTAGCTATTTTCCGTTGGGGCTCTGTGACATGCTATGAAGTTTAGTTGATTCAAAACACCTAAAACACACATTAAACATGGCTTAGCAGGAACAATTTCAAACACAATTACACAACTCAGCTTCACTGTAGCTCACAGAGTACTTTTCTTTATCTGGACACGTTGTCCCCACAAATACAATATGCTAATGTTTTTAGCACAAGTCTATGGCACTTTACAATATATAAATTAGCCTAGCGAAAAGAGAATAGAGATTTCCTCTTCTTCACAGTTTGTTTCTTATCTGTGAAATTAAAGTAAATTAAAGCTTTGTTTCCACTGAGGGAAATGGTTTGAGCTCACAAACATGGACAGTGGTTCTATGCAGAAGTATTAATTCCGCTTTAACACTTTCTGCAGTACTTCAGTGGTTTGAGCACAGCACCTGGGGGGGGGGGTAGCTTCCTGTGAATGCATGCTTTGTTTGCTGTTTGGGCCGGGACAGTGTTAGAGGAAACAGATCTCAATGGGCAAGCTGTCAAACTTGACTCACTGCAAACTCTGGCATCCCATGAACAGTCATTCTCCATGGCAGTGGCTCAGTCCATAGGGACTTGGGTTGGGAACCGGTCTGAACCAAATATGGAGCGTGGACTGGTGGCTGGAGAGGTGCCAGTTCACCTCCTGGGCACTGCCGAGGTGCCCTTGAGCAAGGCACCGAACCCCCCAACCGCTCGGGGCGCCTGACCAAAGGGCAGCCCCCTCACTCTGACATCTCTCCACTTTGTGCATGTATAGGTCCTGTTTGTGCATGTGTGTGTCTTTCAGACCTGTGTGTAATTGACAAGCAAGAGTGAAAACATTGAATTTCCCCTCAGGGGGATTAATAAAGTAAATAAACTTAACTTAATAATTCACATAAGCGTGAACAAAGGAAGAGCTGCACTGGAGCCTTCAAACATGACAAGAGTCTCAATGGATGTTAATGATTGCTGCGAAAATGAAAGCTTAGCTCAACCTCACTCACTCTGACACAGCTGAGTGAACACTGTGAAGCTGTTTTATGCTCAGAGATCTTTTTGAGCTGGGATGTGAATGAACGACAACATTTCTCTGTAACATCTGTGTGTTTCCTGTTTCATGCAGACGTCCAGCAGCTGTCGGTGGTTAAAGAAGAGGTTCCCCCTGAGCAGCAGGAGTGGAGCTCCAGTGTGGACCAGGAGGACCCAGAGCCTCCACACATTAAAGAGGACCAGGAGGACCCAGAACCCCCACACATTAAAGAGGACCGGGAGGACCCAGAGCCTCCACACATTAAAGAGGACCGGGAGGACCCAGAGCCTCCACACATTAAAGAGGACCAGGAGGACCCAGAACCCCCACACATTAAAGAGGACCAGGAGGACCCAGAGCCTCCACACATTAAAGAGGACCAGGAGGACCCAGAGCCTCCACACATTAAAGAGGAACAGGAGTTCACATTCTCTCCTGTCCCTGTGAAGAGTGAAGATGATGAAGAGAAACCTCAGTCCTCACAGCTTCATCAAAGACACACTGAACAGATGGAAATTGGAGCTGATGGAGAGGACTGTGGAGGACCAGAACCAGCCAGGAACTCAGATCCAGATACATATTTACAACCTGAGACTGATGACAGTGATGATGATGATGATTGGACAGAGACCAGAGAACCTCAGTCAGGTTTAAAGTCTCTTAGAAATGATGAAGACCCTGTTAGTGACTTGGAATATAGTGTTGATGAGAAACCATTTAGCTGCTCTGAGTGTGGGAAAAAATATAGTCACAGTTCAACACTGACGATTCACATGAGATCCCATACAGGAGAAAAACCATTTAGCTGCTCTGTGTGTGGGAAAAGATTTTGTAAAAGTGGAGTTCTGAAGACACACATGACAACTCACACAGGAGAAAAACCAATAAGCTGCTCTGAGTGTGGGAAAAGATTTTCTCAAAAAGGTCATCTGAAGACACACATGAGAACTCATACCGGAGAAAAACCATTTAGCTGCTCTGAGTGTGGGAAAAGATTTTCTCAAAACGATCATCTGAAGACACACATGACAACTCACACTGGAGAAAAACCACATATCTGCTCTGAGTGTGGGAAAAGATTTTCTCAAAAAACTCATCTAAAGACACACATGAGAACTCACACAGGAGAAAAAACATTTAGCTCCTCTGAGTGCGGGAAAAGATTTTCTCAAAACGATAATCTGAAGACACACATGACAACTCACACAGGACAAAAACCATTTAGCTGCTCTGAGTGTGGGAAAAGATTTCCTCGAAGTGGAGATGTGAGGAGACACATGAGATTTCATACAGGAGAAAGACCATTTAGCTGCTCTGAGTGCGGGAAAAGATTTTTTCACTCAGGTGCTCTAAAGGCACACATAAGAACTCATACAGGAGAAAGACCATTTAGCTGCTCTGAGTGCGGGAAAAGATTTTCTCAGTCAGGTGCTCTGAAGGCACACATGAGAACTCATACAGGAGAAAGACCATTTAGTTGCTCTGAGTGTGGGAAAAGATTTTCTCATTCAGGTGATCTGAAGTCACACATGAGAACTCATACAGGAGAAAAACCATTCACCTGCTCTGAGTGTGGGAAAAGATTTCCTCGCTCAAATACTCTGAAGAGACACATGAGATCTCATACAGGGGTTTGGAAAGATATTTCTGCGCAAAGAAAACTTAGTTGGTCACGTGACAATCTGTACAGGAGAGAAACCTCTCAGCTGCCATGTTTGTGACCAGAGATTCACTTGGCTTCACCAACTCATAAACCATCAGTGTGTTGGTTGTCAGTCCTCACAGCCTCATCAAAGTGAAACTGAGGAGAACAGAGAGGCAGAGCCTCCAGCCAGCAGCTCAGCTGGTCAGATGGAAACAGAGGCTGATGGAGAGAACTGTGGAGGACCAGAACCAGCCAGGAACTCAGATCCAGACACACATTTGCAACCTGAGACTGATGACAAGACGGGAGAGTCTTCTGAACCTGAGACTGATGATAGTGACAATGATTTGAAAGAGACCAGATAATCTCAGTCTTGTTTTTGCTGTGAACTTGTAGCTTCCTGTCAGTTGTTAGCAGTTAGCAGAAGGTTAAACTGTGACTGTGACGTCTTTTAGATGTCAGGATTTATTCACTGTAAACTGGTAACAAACTTAGGCCTCTCCAGTTCGTGTATTTACAGTATTTGCCAGTCGCTACTGGACGCTGTTTTCAACTCTCAGCTTCGGTTACACAGAGCAGGTTTGTTCATTAAACATTACAAGTTCATGATTAATAATATAACTGCAGCTTTGTTCAATGAATATTCAGTCTGTCGATGTTTAAAAGCCACGTTAGCTTCTCTGGTGTTGTTAATTATTTCTACTTCTGGCCATCATGTTGTTTTTCTTTAGATATGTCATTGGACAAATGCTCTTTAACAATTTAGTGGGATTTCTTAACTCATAAGGGACACAGGTAACGTGTTTACTTCCTGTAAATAGAGCAGTCAATCTGATGTCCATATATGTATTTTGTATTTATCTGTTTTAACATCTTAATTTGACACAAAAAAGCAGTCATATCTGTAGCATGTTTTACTGTTTCATAATACGTGTCTCAGGATTGCACTCACCAGCCACTTAATTAGGTACACCTTGCTAACACTGGGTAGTGATGGTGTGATGAAGCCCCGTGAATGTATCGAATCTTTCCGGCCATTGCTTCACCAAAAGGCAGATTACACGAACCCCTGTTTAACAGCTCATTTGGGAGTACTACACTGAACAAAAATATAAACGCAACACTTTTGTTTTTGCTCCCATTTTTCGTGAGCTGGACTCAAAGATCTATATACACAAAAGACCATACCCCTCAAATATTGTTCACGAATCTGTCTAAATCTGTGTTAGTGAGCACTTCTCCTTTGCCGAGATAATCCATCCCACCTCACAGGTGTGGCATATCAAGATGCTGATTAGACAGCATGAATAATGCACAGGTGTGCCTTAGGCTGGCCACAATAAAAGGCCACTCTGACTCTGTGCAAACTCTGTGCAGTTTTGCTTTATTGGGGGGGTCTGGGGGGGTCAGAAAACCAGTCAGTATCTGGTGTGACCACCATTTGCCTCATGCAGTGCAATACATCTCCCTCGCATAGAGTTGATCAGGTTGTTGATTGTGGCCTGTGGAATGCTGGTCCACTCCTCTTCAATGGCTGTGCGAAGCTGCTGGATATTTTGGCAGGAACTGGAACACGCTGTCGTATACGCCAATCCAGAGCATCCCAAACATGCTCAATGGGTGACATGCCCGGTGAGTATGTTGGCCATGCAAGAACTGGGATGTTTTCAGCTTCTAGGAATTGTGTACAGATCCTTGCAACATGGGGCCGTGCATTATCATGCTGCAACATGAGGTGATGGTCGTGGATGAATGGCACAACAATGGGCCTCAGGATCTCGTCACGGTATCTCTGTGCATTCAAAATGCCATCAACAAAATGCACCTGTGTTCGTTGTCCATAACATACGCCTGCCCATACCATAACCCCACCACCACCATGGGCCACTCGATCCACAACGTTGACATCAGCAAACCGCTCACCCACACGACGCCACACACGCTGTCTGCCATCTGCCCTGAACAGTGAAAACAGGGATTCATCCGTGAGGAGAACACCTCTCCAACGTGCCAGACGTCAACGAATGTGAGCATTTGCCCACTCAAGTCGGTTACGACAACGAACTGCAGTCAGGTCGAGACCCTGATGAGGACGACGAGCATGCAGATGAGCTTCCCTGAGACGGTTTTTGACAGTTTGTGCAGAAATTCTTTGGTTATGCAAACCGATTGTTGCAGCAGCTGTCCGGGTGGCTGGTCTCAGACGATCTTGGAGGTGAACATGCTGGATGTGGAGGTCCTGGGCTGGTGTGGTTACATGTGGTCTGCAGTTGTGAGGCCGGTTGGATGTACTGCCAAATTGAAACGCCTTTGGAGACGGCTTATGGTAGAGAAATGAACATTCAATTCACGGGGAACAGCTCTGGTGGACATTCCTGCAGTCAACATGCCAATTGCACGCTCCCTCAAAACTTGCGACATCTGTGGCATTGTGCTGTGTGATAAAACTGAACATTTTAGAGTTGCCTTTTATTGTGGCCAGCCTAAGGCACACCTGTGCAATATTCATGCTGTCTAATCAGCATCTTGATATGCCACACCTGTGAGGTGGGATGGATTATCTTGGCAAAGGAGAAGTGTTCACTAACACAGATTTAGACAGATTTGTGAACAATATTCGAGGGAAATGGTCTTTTGTGTATGTAGAAAAAGTTTTAGATCTTTCCATCTCATGAAAAATGGGAGCAAAAACAAAAGTGTTGCGTTTATATTTTTGTTCAGTGTATATATATATATATATATATGGACCCTAACCCATGGAGATTTATTCTGTGCACTAAGCCTGGTCCCGACCAGGCTAACAACCAGGCTTAGTTTAGCCTGGTGCCTTATCTGTCCAGTCAGCTGTCACTGTGATCGGAAACCAATGTGTTTTACCGTCATTTCATGTTCTTATGTACGTATTTGCCTCATTTTTGTACAAAATACATTAAGCCTACAATAAAAAAAAAAGTTAACATTTAAAACATTCTTTTTGTCATAGCCTAATTATTCATGTGATAATGTGTTTGCCTGTATATCTGTGTTATATGTTTAATGTCCTTCATGTTGGAACCTGTATCAATGAGCTGTACTGGAAACAAATTCCACCAGCCTGGTTGTGTGGTCATTAAAAGAATCAATAAATCAATAAGCATCGCCAGGTGCATACAGGGTGCATTTAATATTGTGAGCAATCTGGGGTTCAGCATCTCGCCCAAGCATACTTTGACATGCACATATCTTTACCAATAACAAAAGGATTAATTGTTGGAATAAACATACAAGTAGGTGTATTTGGCATTAACACAATTAGTGGTTATTAGGTGTCATAACTGTGTGACCTTCCCAAATTATATTCCCAGTTAACTGGACCAATAACTCCAGTGTACTTTACATCAATGAATGAAAACATGAAGATGAAACCACAATGTTCTTCAACCTCATTTTATTTAAATGAAAAATACTGTAATCAGTCAGTGTGTGCTTTGAGCTGTGGAGAGAAAGAGAAATGATATTGATTAATACATTGCATCACAGTCATGCTTACAGTGTGCATTAAAGTCACTTACTTCTGTCTGTAGTTTCTTAATTTCTAAGTCCAGTTTCCTTCAGGTCTTTCTTTTAATTTGTCTGTCAAGCTCCATGTCCTGCAGCTTTCTCTTCTCACACTGGAGCCTGACATATGCCAGGGCTATCTGCTTCCTCAGATGAGTAGCATATAGCTGTCTGACAGTTTGTGAAGGGTCAGTGTGTCACCTGACACTGCAAGACAATCCACATAACACCAATGGTTGATTAATGAATGAATAAAATGATCGATTCCATGTACAGTATACTGGAATAAAGTACCTTGTATGAAGAGGGCGGTTTCTGTGGGTGGGACAGTTCAGTTTGAACTTCAGCAGCTCATCTTCACCATGTCTACCTAATAAAGTGGCCAGTGAGTGTATAATTATCGATCCATCATACAGCAGTAATGTGACAGTTAAAAAAGGCACCAGATACCTCTCTTTTCCAATTCCACCTTAGGCTTAAAGGGGAACTGATGATTTTTTTCAACCTGGGCCCTATTTTCCGATCTACTTTTGTCTATATGAGTGATAGGATGTTCAATATTTTCTCCAGTATGAAGCTAGGGCTGACCTGCCTGCAGCCCGTGAGCACGCGCTGTATTAAATAATAGGGCACTCAGACAGTGTCAAACAACGTCAAAGTACGTCCACTGAAAGTGCATTTTTTTGACACAGATTGTTAGTATAATTATCTGACAACATAACGGAAAGGAGAAATGAACATCTGTGTTTACCTTCAGCTGGATTCGGACATGTTCCTCTGCCTGTTGCTGCTCCCTCTCTCTGCTCGTCCACTCTTCAATTTCAATGAGCTCTACGCCCGTGTATTCCGTATTCAAGTAAATACGGGCGGTCATCAAATTCAAATGGCTCATCCAGATCCAGTTGGTCAAAATCGGGTAAAAATTCGGACATGTTTGTTGTGGCAAGTCAAAACACTCACTCAGAGAGTGAAAGGCTGGCTCTGAAATCTCACGTCTAACAAGATTCTTCTTCTTTTGTGGTTTATGGCAGTCGGTCTCGCGAGATTTGAGTCGTTGCAGGAAGTTACTGCTGAAGCAAGCTTACAGACGCGAGGAATTACTCTGTTTGGAGTAGTCATGGCTGAATTTGTACCCGATTTTGACCAACTGGATCCCCCTCTTTCTTTTCTTTTTCAGCTTTTTCAGCTCTTGTTACGTTTTGCTATTTTCTTGAAATTTCTTGCCGAGGGGCTCATTGCCTTATAAGGACATTCTCGAAAGAAACCGAACCAGTACATTCAGGTTTCAAAGGTTCATACGCTTATGAAAGACGTCTGGATGCAGCTCAAGGAAGCTGATGTCTCTCCAGGTTTCAAAGGGTAAAATCCAGAATAACCACTTGTACTTTGTTATTTTATTTTTGTTTATATCTGTTTTGCAGTTAGCTCAGTTAAAGGAATACTATCATCTATATTCATCTGTCAGGATGTGGCTTTTTTTTTATTGTTAATGCATTTCTTACTTTTTTTTTTTTTATTATTATTTTTATTTGAATGCCACTAATGGAAAAGGGCAGGGTGGCCAGGCAACCACCCCATCATCCCCTTACACTACACTAACCTTCCAGTGTAATCAATCTACCCTTTATTTAGGCTAGTTGTTAAAAATGTTGAGGCAGAGGGTACTGTCTGTAGCTCTGGTTGAGGGTGAGAGGCTATCAGCAGATAAACAGAGATCTGTGTGGGTACATGAGACCCTAAAAAAGAGGCTGAATCATGGGGAGTAGCACCAGTTGGTCCAGGAGCTTCTCCTCCATCATGGACGTTTACAGAATTATTTTAGGATGACTCAGGGGCAGTTTGACAACCTGCTGTCTATCATCGAGCCGTACAGCTCTGAGTACCGAACAACAGCTACCACCAGTTTCTCCTCCATTGTTTACCAGCTGTAACAAGTGGGATGAGGACAGTAAGGGCAGAACTTATTATGGAATACAAAACACAGTTAGAGCACAGAGCATTAAGGGAAGAAGTAGAAGACAGGAAGTAGTCTTGTCAAGATTAAGATTAGATCACACTGGTTTGAAGGCAACTTTATTTTTATTGGGAAAAGTATATTTGCGGGGTTGTGTAATTTGTAATAAATTAGAAAATGTGGAACATGTAATTATGCACTGTATTAAATATAATGAAGAAAGGATTACGTTACAACAAAGGGTGAGAGAGGCAGGACGAGACTGGAATTTGGAAGGGATACAGGGAACCAAGGGAGATAAGGTGTGGGGAATGCAGAGGGAAGTTTGTTTCATAGAATATAGCTGCTGACTGTTTTGTTTGTTTATCTATTTATTGTTACTATTTTTTTTTTAATTTGTTTATTTATTTAGTTATTTATTCTCATGCGATATGATATCATGTAAAACTACATCCGCCAATCGCGGAAACACTTCCTGGATTCCTCGACACACGCTTGGTAGCCTCGCGTCAAAAAGCATGGATACCAAGAGGCGAAGCTCAATCCACCTTATTTTTCACGGAAACACGGAGGCAAAACAGAACGCAGCCAGCTTCCGTTTTTTGTGCGACACTTCCGGTCCAGCACTCTTACCACTGTGTAAATGGGAATCGCCTTGTTGTTTACCTTGCTGAGTTTAGCTATATATATGTATATATCATATTTTTCACGTCACTATATCACCGTTTAGACTAATCTGATGTTTGTAAAATCTATAAACACAATGACTGAACAAACATTAGTATTTTCTCTCTGTGTAATTAATAACATGGTTATCGTAGATTAGCTGGGCTAACCGTTAGCTGTTAGCCGTTAGCCGTGTTTGCATGGTAATAACTCACTAAACTCACAAAGTGGCCCAAGAAAAAATATTTTCTCCAGCGGATGTCTTAGTTACAACATGATAGAGCTAACTGGAGTAGTTTCATGTCGTATCCGACAACGGGAGGCTTTTAACGGATGACGATCCTGATGTTAGCTTTGCTGCTGCTGTTAGCTGTCCCTGTCAGCTGCAGCCACTGATGCTTTCTAGACATCGTGATTTCCCAAAACTGAATAAATACCACACACAGCAACACAAGACTGCTTTGCTAGCTCAGTCATGTTGTAACGGCTGGATGGTTGATGCGTACATGCTGATTCAGGTGCTATCAGAGCCGATCCGCGCATCACTATGGCTTAATGATCAACTCAGTCAATTAAAACAACCCGTCCTGTGTTAGGAGTGTATGTCGCTGACAGAAAGAAAGAAAGAAAGAAAGAAAGAGAAAGAAAAGGGGAAAAAGATAGAAAAGCAGCGTACACCTCACATATTTATTTCTCAAAGTTGCGCGCACGTGTGGCTGGCATGCAGAAGCACCGTCTGTGTGTCGAGGGTGCAGCACAGATTTATTTAAGTTCATCCTCAGGCCTGATACAGCTGAGAATTCTCCAATACATCTAATGGCTGTATTCACCTCATATTTGTTTTTTTAAAAATATTGCTGTATCATCAGCCAGTTGAGATAATTTAAATTCTCTGTCTAGAGTTCTAACTCCTAGGAATGGATATTTTTTGATATGCACTGCCATAACCTGTGCGACTAGCAAAAATAAAAGAGGACTCAGTGGACAGCCTTGTCTAATTCCCCGTCTAACCTCAAATCTGGGAGTTGTTCCATTTGTTAGCTTCACTGAGCTGTTACATCCTTTATACAAAGTTCTGACTACTTTGAGAAATCCTTTTCCAAATCCAAAGAATTGAATGACTTTGGTGATAAACTGGTGATTAATGGTATCAAATGCTTTATAAAAATCGATAAACAAGATAAGGCTATCATCCAATATATAATCATTATAATCAATCATATCCAGTATTAGTCGTATGTTATTGGTTATGTTTCTACCAGGAATAAAACCAGATTGTTCTTCATCGATAATTTCATTTAATCCCAACTTTAATCTTTTGGCAAATATCAAGGCAAAAATCTTGGCATCGTTGTTCAGTAGACTGATTGGTCTCCAGTTCTCAATGTTGAGTTTATCTTTTTGTGGTTTTGGAATTAATTTAATAAGACCTTGTTTCAAAGTTGGAGGTAGCTCCTCTTTTTCTAGAGCTTCCTCAAACATTGCTACCAAAAAAGGAGCTAATGTTGTATTAAAATCTTACAAAAACTCACCTATTAGTCCATCATTACCTGGAGATTTGTTGTCTTTTAAAGCATTAATACAGTTTTGTACATCTATTATATTGATTTTTTGATCACATATTGATTTAAAATTATCATCAATTTTTTTAATCTCTGGTTCCATTCCTTTCAGAAACACATCCATATCATCTTCATTCAGCTGATCTGCTCCATACAGTCCCTCATAGAAACTGGCCACAAACTGTGAGATTTGCTTTTCATCATCACATATGATATCATTGATTCTGAGTTTACTCAATGAAGATTGTTCAAAGTTTTGAACAGTTTGAAAATAAGGTGGATAGAACGCCCCATGGCAACAGACTCGCCCATGGTTTCGTCCTACTGCCGCCATTTTGGACTGTCAGCAGACCGCAGCAGACCCGCTTGCATACAAAAACACACAGACAAACTGAAGTATATCGCTATTAATTATGCTTACAATGCTACTCACCTCGTGATAGCTTGGTCACAGCTGCTTTTCACGTTTTTATAAAGCAAAATATAGACTTAAAAAAACAAAACGAAGAAAAACGGCCTAGATGGCATCTCTACACATTACATCCACTTATGAGAAGATTCACTTAATTACTCCTTCAAAATGACCCCATAAGCCAATCTACCAAAAAAAATAAATAAATTAAAAAAAAAAAATCAATTTTTTAAGTAGAAACACATTAATGGCGACGTCACATAATCAGGAACAAAGATTTATTTACAGTTTGTACAGTAAGGGGACAGTAATAATAATATTAATATATAGGCTATTTTAATATGATATATTTTAATGCTAAAGCAGTTATCAGTTCTGATATAAATGGTCCAAGAGGCCATATATATATATATATACATACATATATACATATGTGTATATATATATATATATATATATATATATATATATATATATATATATATATTAAATGGATATTAAAACACTTTAAAACTTACACCTCAGGAGTTCTTACCTGTCAGGATCCTTCGGGAAACGGTGGAAGGCCAGGTGCGGGGTGTTCCACTGATAGTTGTTGCAGTTAATTGACCTACACTGTTTTCTTTCACTTTTTTTCTCCTCTCTCCTTGACATCTTGCATGTTGTCTTGCTGGTCCAGAACGCTGCTGCCAGGCTTCTGTCCAGATCTCATAAGTTCACTCACATTACTCCAGTCCTGGCATCCCTGCACTGGCTCCCTGTTAATTTCAGGATCCAGCACAAGATTCTAACCATCACTTACAGAGCCCTCCATGGTCAAGCACCTGCATAGTTGACGGATCTGTGTCCTTTCACTGTCCTGTCAGGTCACTGCGGTCCGCTGAAGGCCACCTACTTACTGTCCCTCACACAATATTAAAGACGAAAGGTGATCGAGCCTTTAAGGCTGTTGCACCGAAATGGTGGAATGCACTAGCTCATGAGCTGAGAGCGGCCTCTTCCGTGGACATTTTTAAAAGGCAGTTAAAAACACATCTGTTTAGGCATGCGTTCCATTAATTGTCCATTGTATCATCTCTGTATTTCGCTGCACTTTACTTTTTATTTGTTTTTGTGTATTTTGTATTGTTTCTGTGATTGTATTTTTTGTATTTTATCTTGTGAAGCACTTTGTGAGTCCTCTCTGTGAGAAGTGCTACATAAATAAATTTACTTACTTACTTACTTACTTGTCTGGGCGCAACAGTCCAAGCTCAACAGTCCAAAATGGCGGCAGCGCCCCTTGTGGCTGTTGGCAAAAATTCAACGGAGCTTCGCCTCTTGGTATCCATGCTCTTTGCTCGTGTCAAAACACTCTAAATTTTGTCTGGATTCTGGTTCCGGTCTAGAGAGCGGATGCGGAATTCACCAAATTCACCAAAGTAAAAGTGTTCACCAAAGTAAAACTTTAAATTCTGGCGCACCATTGATTTGGGGTGATGAGGGTTGTAAGAAAATCGATTAACTTGTGGCTTTTCTTGTAAATTATATTCTTTAAATTAAAAGTTTCGAGAGGGACCTGGCTGCAGACCTCCAACCTCCTGTCACCCGTGGAGGTTGGAGGTCTGCAGCCAGGTACTCTTGAAAGTTTCACCGCATTTTTATTAGCTTGGTGCTTTTATTTTGACGGAAAGGCGCATCCATCGAATTCCGGATCCTGTCTCACTCGCCCTGGTTCCGGTTCCTGACCAAAACGGCCCCAGACTACACGCTTGGAAGCATCGGCACAGCACACAACATCACGAGCTCAAACGCTTCTCGACATTCAGCTTGAAACAGCACACTTGGAAGAGTTCGTATTTAAACGCTCACTACTGTTCAAGTGTGAACATGTCTAAAGTCCAAATGCTGAGATCGTTGTTGAAGCAGCGACTAACTGCGGCTGATGGAGAGATATTTGGGCTGTTTGAAAGAACGATAGCAGAGTACGAGGAGGAACTTTGTCGATCAAAAGAGGAGAACGAGCGACAACGGAAACTACTGGACGCTGTTTTCAACCCTCAGCTTCGGTTACACAGAGCAGGTTTGTTCATTAAACATTACAAGTTCATTATTAATAATATAACTGCAGCTTTGTTCAATAAATATTCAGTCTGTCGACGATTAAAGCCACGTTAGCTTCTCTGGTGTCGTTAGCTTCTGTGGTGTCGTTAGCTTCTGTGGTGTCGTTAGCTTCTGTGGCGCCGTTAGCTTCTGTGGTGTCGTTAGCTTCTGTGGTGCCGTTAGCTTCTCTGGTGCCGTTAGCTTCTGTGGTGCCGTTAGCTTCTGTGGTGTCGTTAGCTTCTGTGGTGTCGTTAGCTTCTGTGGTGTCGTTAGCTTCTGTGGTGCCGTTAGCTTCTGTGGTGCCGTTAGCTTCTCTGGTGTAGTTTTGGTAACCCAGTCCTCCCTTTAATCCAGATAAAGGCTGCATTTGGGTGTTTCAAAAGTTAAGGCAGAGATCTGGATCAATTTAATACCAGATTTCAGGATTATTTGGATCCCACCTCAGAGGTGGATTTGACAAAGCCTCAGCTCCACTTCTCCTAGATATTGATACTCAAGATGTTCATTACACTTCATCTAAATTAGTGTTTTAGTTGTAAGTAATTTCAAGCATAGAAAAATATTGTTTGGCCATACTTCCTGAAACTGCTGTAAATAAGAGTAACAAATACAGACCGATTTCTCAACGTCTAGTTTCACCTAACATTGTAACCTGTTTGTACCAAAACATCCAACATATGTTTGTGGTCAGACAAAGGCAAGGAAATGCAGTGCAAAGCAAATTTATTTGTATAGCACATTCTTTTCTTTACATAGAGTTCAAGAAACAACACAGGGATTAACATAATAAGCACATGGACAACAACTCAGAATGAACTGCATAATTCATGCTAGTACTGTGTATTTTTCCTATATATATGTTTTATATATATATAACTTTATTTCAGACACACAATTGGTCCATAGATAAAAATAATAAAGTTTGAAAAAAGTACAATACAATAAATAACATGGCCTACAATAAAATTCATGTAAGACTAAAATGCCAGTGTTTCCAGAGGCCAGACATATATCTATAACAGCTTCTCTTAGGACTGGTTAGCGCCAGTATGATCTCATTTTGAGATTTGTCCAAATGAGACACGAATTTAGACATCAATTGCCTTAATAAGGCTCCACAGATGGGAACACCAGAGTTCACAAAAAGCTGACTTGCACTGCCCTCTTGGGACACGAAGGATTTGAATAATGTATTTAGGGACACCTCCACAGAGCAATTTCATGAATAATTTTTTGTGATTAATTCTATCAAACGCTTTTGATGCGTCAATAAAGCAGAGAAATACAGAGGAATTTGTGCTCACATAATTTGCAATAATTTATTTCAATGCATAAATACACACATCTGTGGCATGGTCTCTTTTAAAGCCAAATTGATTATCGGTCGTTGATACGAATACTTCCAACCTGTTTAGCAAAACCCTCTCGAATACTTTAGAGAGAATGCTTGCAAGAGCAATCGGTCGACAGTTATCCGTGCTGTTCAACTTAGCAGCCTTGTCCTTTATTACTGGTACTAATATAACATGTGTTCGGGAGTCAGGTAAGACACCATGCATAAGAAAACCAGTTAGACACATAGACAGCAGCACATATAACCTACTACTGGCATATTTGAGATGCTCAGCAGTGATATTATCGAATCCACAAGCCTTGTTACTTAACAGTTTTGTGATGACCTTGCATATTTCAGATGCACTTATCAGTGTAATTTCAGTTGGTTCAATATGACCCATATTCAATCTATCACTCTTGACACAATTGAATAAATTAAAATAATGCTCACGCCACAGCTCAGCTATTTTGTCTGGACCACATACACCCTCTATGTTGGATGATAGAGGAAATTTGAAGTTATTCACTGCTTTAATCTCTCTCCAGAATTCATTGTTATTGCAGCTTTGCAGCTTCTTAGCCAGAGAGTCAGCCCGCATTGTTTTTTCATTATGCTTAACATAACGTAAAGCGTATTTAAACCTAGCATTGGCAAGCTTTTTGTTTTCAAACACTTTGCCCTGTCTAGGCTTTCCAGCTGCTACCCAGTTTAAGAAAGCCTGTCTGGCTTCAGCATGTTGTTCAGCCACAAATTCTTTCCACCCAGGTATAGTATTATGTTCTCTATATCTCTGTTTCTGGAGCGGGATACTAGATTTCTTCAGGGCCTTTACAATGCTCTCATGTAAGTCACACATCTCTGTGCAATGCTCAGCATTCTTACAATTTATATCTTTACACATCAAAGAGCTCATTGGGAGCTTAATCTCTCTTAAGAAGGAATCACTAACACAATAGTACTTATCTATTTCCTCAGGGGATAATTTGGACAGTCCAGCTTGCCTATATTAGGTAAAATATTATCAACCATGATTGAGGGAATATTATCAACATTTACAGAAATCGCAGTCGGAATGTGATCAGAAGTAGCTAATCCATAACATATCTCTATATCATTTAATGAGGCATGAGCATCTGCTGTGTAGATGCAATGATCCAACCAGGAGGTTGTATACCATGCCTCACTAATATACAGTACAGGCCAAAAGTTTGGACACACCTTCTCATTCAATGCGTTTTCTTTATTTTCATGACTATTTACATTGTAGATTCTCACTGAAGGCATCAAAACTATGAATGAACACATGTGGAGTTATGTACTTAACAAAAAAAGGTGAAATAACTGAAAACATGTTTTATATTCTAGTTTCTTCAAAATAGCCACCCTTTGCTCTGATTACTGCTTTGCACACTCTTGGCATTCTCTCCATGAGCTTCAAGAGGTAGTCACCTGAAATGGTTTTCCAACAGTCTTGAAGGAGTTCCCAGAGGTGTTTAGCACTTGTTGGCCCCTTTGCCTTCACTCTGCGGTCCAGCTCACCCCAAACCATCTCGATTGGGTTCAGGTCCAGTGACTGTGGAGGCCAGGTCATCTGCCGCAGCACTCCATCACTCTCCTTCTTGGTCAAATAGCCCTTACACAGCCTGGAGGTGTGTTTGGGGTCATTGTCCTGTTGAAAAATAAATGATCGTCAACTAAACGCAGCGGATGGGATGGCATGTCGCTGCAGGATGCTGTGGTAGCCATGCTGGTTCAGTGTGCCTTCAATTTTGAATAAATCCCCAACAGTGTCACCAGCAAAACACCCCCACACCATCACACCTCCTCCTCCATGCTTCACAGTGGGAACCAGGCATGTGGAATCCATCCGACACGGCGGTTGGAACCAAAGATCTCAAATTTGGACTCATCAGACCAAAGCACAGATTTCCATTGGTCTAATGTCCATTCCTTGTGTTTCTTGGCCCAAACAAATCTCTTCTGCTTGTTGCCTCTCCTTAGCAGTGGTTTCCTAGCAGCTATTTGACCATGAAGGCCTGATTTGCGCAGTCTCCTCTTAACAGTTGTTCTGGAGATGGGTCTGCTGCTAGAACTCTGTGTGGCATTCATCTGGTCTCTGATCTGAGCTGCTGTTAACTTGCGATTTCTGAGGCTGGTGACTCGGATGAACTTATCCTCAGAAGCAGAGGTGACTCTTGGTCTTCCTTTCCTGGGTCGGTCCTCATGTGTGCCAGTTTGGTTGTAGCGCTTGATGGTTTTTGCGACTCCACTTGGGGACACATTTAAAGTTTTTGCAATTTTCTGGACTGACTCACCTTCATTTCTTAAAGTAATGATGGCCACTCGTTTTTCTTTAGTTAGCTGATTGGTTCTTGCCATAATATGAATTCTAACAGTTGTCCAATAGGGCTGTCGGCTGTGTATTAACCTGACTTCTGCACAACACAACTGATGGTCCCAACCCCATTGATAAAGCAAGAAATTCCACTAATTAACCCTGATAAGGCACACCTGTGAAGTGGAAACCATTTCAGGTGACTACCTCTTGAAGCTCATGGAGAGAATGCCAAGAGTGTGCAAAGCAGTAATCAGAGCAAAGGGTGGCTATTTTGAAGAAACTAGAATATAAAACATGTTTTCAGTTATTTCACCTTTTTTTGTTAAGTACATAACTCCACATGTGTTCATTCATAGTTTTGATGCCTTCAGTGAGAATCTACAATGTAAATAGTCATGAAAATAAAGAAAACGCATTGAATGAGAAGGTGTGTCCAAACTTTTGGCCTGTACTGTATGTAAAACTCATATCAGGTAAGAAGGCCTTACTGGAGAGAGTAAGGTTATTTTCACCACAAAATTGCATTAGAATCAGACACATGGGCATTAAAGTCCCCCACAACATAAACACAAGATGATCAGTTTTCCTTCAGAAAAGAACTGATAAAAGCCAGTCTATTTAAAAACTCATCTTCAGACTGATAAGATTTAAAGGGTGTATAGATGTTCAGGATAGTAAACCTCTTCTCATGTATATTTATCTCTAGCCCAATGGCCCAGTCACCATCCAGTCTCAAGACTTTCACTGTAGAGTCATATTTAATCTTCCACAGTACAGCCACACCTCCGGGTATCCTGCCACGAATTATTCTGGAATTTAGATCTGTAGTAGACTCACCAGCGCCATGAAAGTTCCTGTGTAGTCCATTCAGTTTATCCAGATCTTGTTTGGATAACCAGGTCTCCTGCAGGCACAATATGTCACCACATGACGTCTTGATTTGTCCGCAGCACTGTGACCTACACGCAGGCCACGCGTATTGTATGATACAACACGCATTTAGCGTTAGATGTATTTCAGTGGCTGTTGCACCCAGAGGCACCAGTCGGAGGCTCAGACACTATCAGTGAGCTGGAAGCAGGCAGCACAACTGTTGTCACAGATCTTAGTCGGTGGGGTTCATAGTATCGCCGGACGAAAGAGCCTTCTGGCCAGAGCTGGGGGTCATACATCTCCCGCGCTTCATTACATTCAGCAGTTATGTGAAAAGAGCTGAATCTACCGTGTGTCGTCTTTATTCTGCGGCACTTCACATCACGTCCCAGCTTCTCCTTCAGATATCCACCGAGAGTTTGGACATCCAAGCTGGGATCAAACTTTGTGGCAAACACACTGACTATCTTAGTCTTGACAGCGAATATATTAGAAGCGGAGCCAGTCCCTATTACCCCAGCTGTTTCGCTCCCGTTTCGCTGGGGCTTGTGCGGGGCAATGGTGCAGCACTATCCAACCTGAGGCGTCCCTCCCGCACCACAGCACTCCACGCCGGAGACCTCAGCGTTGATCTAGTGGCACACGGGTTGGACGGCACCGTTGGTCCTGAGGCGTCATCCAAGGCCACCTCAGCGCTTGATGGCTGTCCGTCAGTCACCACGGAGGGGGGGGCAGTAGGTGTGCGCTGCGTCTCAATGACAGACACCCGAGTATCCAGCGAAGCACTCACTTCACGTAAACTGTCACACACTTTTGATTGAATATCAAGAGTCGTTTTTAGACCGTGGATGTCATTATTTAATTGCTCCATTCTACTGAGAAGCACAGAGACGTCAATATCATTAAAAGTGACGGAGGGTAGATCATCCAAGTAATGTGAGAAAAAACGAGGTATATCCTCTCCACATTCATTTAGGACTCTCAAACACATTTTTACATTGTTAATCTCCTTCTGCGCGCCCTTGTGGAGAACACAGTGTTGTGATGTGTTTGAACAGACCTTGAACAAGGCCTTCTTTGAGGACTCAATGCGTTTGGAACTGAAATTGTTTGTTGAAATTGTTCTCATCTTGATGACAATGAAGTTGAGAAGTTCATCTTTGACGATCACTTCACCGTCATTTGTTTGGAAAATCTCTGGCTTTGTTCGGGAGCTCACAGAGCGGCGTGGTATCCCAGGCGCCATCATCATATCATATGATGACATAATAAGCACATGGACAACAACTCAATCCTCTGACACTTCTGACTGAACCGCATAATTCATACGAGTTCTGTGTATTTTTCCACTACTGCAGCAGTCTGCTTTGCAAACATGTAAAAAAAAAAAAATTCAAAAGTCTGCTGTGTTGGCAATAACATAACATTAAACTCTGAACAGGCTGGTGTTTAAAGAGTTCATGTATGACGTACTTCAGATTAATTCCCTTTTAAATTAAGCCATGGACCGCAAAATACATCAACAAAGTCAGCTACCTTGCTATCCTGCTAGCTACATAACATGCAAGTCAATGGAGCCGCGTTAGCTACCGTTAGCATGAGTTCGGCTCAATTAGAGATTGGGAGGCCCACATTTTAAGTAGGTGACAATTCAAATAGCTGGCTCACATGAGATGGTGGGTGGCCTTCGTATGGTCTTTATAACACTACACATTAGGTAACAGTAAATCAATCAATCAATTTTATTTATAAAGCCCAATATCACAAATCACAATTTGCCTCACAGGGCTTCACAGCATACGGCATCCCTCTGTCCTTTGGACCCTCACAGCGGATAAGGAAAAACTCCCCCCAAAAAAACCATTTAACGGGGGAAAAAATGGTAGAATCCTCAGGAAGAGCAACTGAGGGGGGATCCCTCTTCCAGGATGGACAGATGTGCAATAGATGTTGTACAGAACAGATCAGCATAATAAATTAACAGTAATCCGTATGACACAATGAGACAGAAAGAGAGAGAGACAGAGAGATGCAGGACAGACCGTAATGACAGTAGCTTACAACAACATTAATGAAAGTAATAATATTATAATTATGATTCTGGCTACTGTGGTACAATATGTTGAAAGTAAATATTAATATCTGATAGTGTACATATGTGACAATAATCATATGTGTATAATAACAGTAGAAGTATGACTAGTGATGGCAGCAGCAGCAGGAGGCATATGTCAGGACCACGGCAGCAGCACAACCACACACGTCACACTATCCAGGCACCGCTGCACAGTGGAGCACAAAGGCTCCGGAGAAGAAGCTGAGTTAGTGACATGCATTATGGCCGAGTTAGCAAGATGCAGTAACAGGAAGAGAGAGAGAGGGAGAAGGAGAAGGAGAGAAGGTGCCCGGTGTATTATGGGGGGGTCCCCTGGCAGACTAGGCCGAATTCAGCCTAACTAGGGGCTGGTACAAGGCAAGTCTGAGCCAGCCCTAACTATAAACTTTATCAAAGAGCAAAGTCTTAAAGGGAAATTTCGGTTTATTTCAACCTGTCTCTTATCGTCCTAAATTTGTTTCAAGTGACTAGTGACATAAAAACAATAGTTAGCATGTTAGCCGTTAGCCTAGATACAGCCAGGGCGCATAGTAGCTACAGACCTGTTAAAATGTAAGTGAAAGGGCAACCTTCAAGTGCCAAGTTAGTCCACTAAACAAACTTTTTTTCCCCACAAAGACCGCCTCATATCGTTAGGATAAATGTCAGGGTTGTCCACCTGTCTGTTCTAAGACCGAGTGTTTTGTCCTTTAAAATAATCTTTATGTTTTCCTTTGTGGTGTCAAACAGCTGGACTATGTGTGCTGAGATTGTTGTGCGACTGGGAATTTTATATCGTGGCTCCAGCTCCATCATGAGGTCCTGAAACCCCTCTCACGAAATAAGACCAACGGCCGGCTTATTCTTATAAATCTTGCTATTGTAGGAACAACACAGCCTTTCTAAACTCTCCACATTCTGGACTACAAATACATAGACAATGAGAAGGCCACAAGGAGGGTCAAATGTTTATAACCCTGCCCCCGAGCTTCCTCTGGTCATGAGGGATGCTCCCTCCAGACATCCGGGTGCCAAAGGGATGTTAAGACAATGCTTTCTAAGACGTCCCCTCACACCACTCCGGGGAATCACACCATCTCATTGACAATGGGGTGAAGAGGAGACTGAAAAGATGTTAATGTCCTAAATTAGGTATGCATTCCTGAGCAGAAACTAAGTTGTCACAGAGACTTGGTATGTCTCTGGAAGTGAAATTATACATTTGTTTCCCTTTTTGTTTTCTTTTCTATATCCTAAACTTGTACATTTGCATAATCCAAGTTAGTTATCTGAATGATATTTAATTTTAATCCTGTTAAACAAAGGATTAATGAGTTGAAAATTCAATTTCGTTTAATCCTTCATTTAACATGGTGCCATACTGCCATCTTGTGGCGGAGTGAAGAAGAGTTCCCGTAGGAATTCCATATTATATTTAAAATTAAGATATAGTTTGGGGTTTATTAATCAACTTGTCTTTTATGTTTTTAGTACACTCTTTTGTTTTTTTTATTTTGTCGACTTGCTTTTGCCGTATCTTACATTTTAATCAGTTACGCTCTTATACTCGGTTCCTGCGTAACTCTTTCGTGCTCGTGATCAAAGTTATTTTAAACTTTTACATTTTGCTCATTCAGTTTTCTTTTATCTCCAGTGTCTTCAACATTTTTATATGCGTTAATAATTACTTTGATAACAATATCGAACGGCCAACGATATTGTTTTCACCATTTTTATAAGCGATTATTACTTTGAGTGAGCCAGTATGAAGCTTTAATCAGAGGTATACAGACTGGATGAAGGTTTTACTGTCAATCATAATGAGGTAAATCTTGAAATACATTTTCAAATGCAAAATTCAACCAAAGCAGAATTTTAAGTCAATATTTATTTTATTTTTAACACCACTTAAAAGTTTCTGCAAAATCATGTGCACATTTTTCCAACATAAAGAAAAGGTCCTTTGGATTGGAAAATGGTAAAGAGAATCTGAATCAGTATTGAGCTTTAGGTTCAGTTTCATTGCATTTTTGATCAAGCATAATCTTCTTGACTCCTTTCTTTTCATCTTTTTGTATACATCTCTTCCCTTCCAACAGCTCCATTCTTCAAGTGTGTTCCTGGTCTTCCCTGTTAGCAGGCTTTTCATCTCATCCAGCCTAAAAAGACAAGAGAATAAGAATAAGAATCACTTTTTTGATCCCCAAAGGGAGAACATTATTAACATTAGAATGACAAAGGGAAAAACACAATTTAGCCCGTCTCCTCTAATGTCACCTGAATAACTAATATCGCAGATGATGGGGTTTTATCAAACCAGGAAGCAAACACACACACTCCTGCAATATCTGACGTTCAGGCAATGTTAGAGGACTAACTAACGAGTAGTAAGTTAACTTAGCGTTCACACGGGGAAACATGAACAGTAGTTAACACTAGCTTACATGATAGCAGCCGACGAAAAGTGTTATTGATGTCAACGTTAACTCAAACTCAACTGTTCCCGCCAATTTCATAGTGACTGAAGAGTTAAAACACTTAGTCGCAGAGTCACTTGAAATCTGCCATCGGCCCTCCCTTCTTTCTCAAGGCGTGAACGGTCCTGAACATGGTCATCATTTTTCTTTTCGTTGGGTCGGGTCACCGTCACTGACTTTACCAGAGGGGTTGAGTTCATAGGTTGAGAGGCTTTCAGGCAATCACTGTGGCATCTAGACCTCTCGTGGTCTTTAATACTTTATAATTTGTAGGGCTGTAGTCAACAAAAGAAAATCTTGGTTGACTAAAGTAGACCAATCTTCAACGAATCAGTTAGTCATGAGGAAAAAAATCTGCACGTTATTTTTTACTTCTGCGGTAGTGTGTCTGTGTCACTCTGCAGTTACACCTCCAAAACGCTAGTCGGCAGTGGAGGACTGTGTTAAGTGCTATAAAGTTTAGTTGATTCAAAACACACATTAAATATGGCTTAATAGAGTTTCTAACAGTTTCTAACACAAGTATATAAATCGGCTTCACTATAAATCACAGAATTGACAAACACTTGTCTTTATCTGGACACATTTCCCCCACCAATACAACATGCAAACGTTATTAGCACAAGTCTATGGCATTTTACATTGTATTAATTAGCCAAGCGTATAGCGATCTTTCCCTTGTCTCATATAAATCCAGGGATAATAGCAGCATGTAACAAAGGTAATGGCACATAATTTGACTCCATTACAACTCACAACATTCACTGACAAAACAACTGTCTTATACAAAACACACTTCTGAAACAAATACAACATCCTAACGTTATTAGCGCCGGCCAATGGCATTTTACATTGTATAAATTAGCCTAGCGACAAGCAGAGATTTCCTCTTTTCATATGAAGCCAGGATAAATCCTGAAGTATAAACCCCTGAGGAATAAATCACGCACAAAACTTAAAATGCTATTTTAGTGGAGGCTTTACTGTCTTCACAATTAATTGTTTCTTATCTGTCAAATACAAGTAAATACAAGCTCCATTTCCACTAAGGGAAACAGTGTTTGTATAACGTTACAGAAACTGACAGGAGGTCTGCATCACTGCGACACTGAGCGTCGGGGGGGGGGCGAGTTCAACTTTTTGTCAACAACGGGGGTGTTTTCAAAACACCCATTCACAGGTAAGTTAGCCTGTCCCCCTGCTGCAGGAAGTAATGGATTAATCCTGGAAAGCTATTGATGGAGCACTTTTCTCCTCATGAAAGTAACATGGCGATTATTCGACTAATGAAAATTTGGTCGGACGAGAGCATAGCAACAAAATCATCGACTAGTCAACCAGGAGACTGCAGCCTTAATAATTTCATGTTCCGTGTCCCTCAAACAAAGGGATTTGGCCTCTGTGTTTCTTTGGCGTACTTGCGACAAAGGCTGCAGCTCATCGTGTTGGTGTGGGGTTGGAGGTTAGCCACAACCGCAGCTGACCAGCCTCATCTAGTTTCCATTTTTCAATAAAACGCCGTGCGATATTTGTACTGTGTTTAACTGTCTGTTATTCTTGTACAAGTCCAACATGTTCATCTTAGTTTTTCCTTTTTTCTGGCAGTGACTTCATGCCAGGAATGTGTCGCCACATCTTGCTCAGAAGTCACCATAGAATGCCAGAAGTTCCGGTAGCTGACGTCATGGGTTCCCGGCACACATACAATAAGCCGCAAGGGTCAAAATAGTCTGACACAGCTGGGAGAAATGGTTGAAGCACGTAAAAAACCCACTTGCAATTCAAAGTTTTCCAAGTTGTCCCATAAGGTTTGTTTTTTATTTAAATAGTATCCAAAAAGCTTATCGGTAGTTCAGCAGCACAAAATGTAAACCAAGTCAATATCTTCTTCTTGTCTTCAACAAACAAAATAGGTCAAAATATTTTGTAGCGGTTTGACACGTGAAACAAATATTTTTCTTTTACTCAGTCAAACCCCACAAAGAAACCATAAAACCCATAAAACAGGTCCCTCAACACCAAAATTCAATTGTTTTTGTCTGGTTTCTGTAGAACAAAAGAATTATACTATACTATACAAAAAGACAAATACAACAGTAATCAGTTTCAAGAAAGTATGTCTTTTTCCACCGAAGAAAAGAAATGCTCCATTCTGATTAGTCAGTTCAATCCAGTTCAAACAAAAAACTCCACTCCGGGATTTCCAAATAACATATCACAGTTCAATTCAGTTCAATCGATGAAGTTCACGAAACAAAAGAGAACTCCACCCAAGGTTTTCCTGCAAACAAGGAGATAAAGAAAATCCACTGTTGGCTCTGACTCATTTCAGTTTCAAAACAGTAAATCAACCCGGCCTGAAGGTTCCAAATAAGGAATAATGAAACGGAAAGTAACCCCCGGCTTTTGCCAATTCAGGAGACTGAGGGTGAATGCTGTAACGCTCCAGCATTGTTCAGGCGTGAAGGCTCCGTAGGATCCCCTGATATCCATGGCGAAATCTCTGAGGTGAGGCCGGTGGCCGGATGGATGATATTCCACACGGAAGTGCACCTATTTTGCAGACTTTGAGTGGTGTAAAATGCCGTGGTAGGCCGAGTGAGCAGAGGATTTGTGGCTCATTTCTCACTTACCGGCAACTCTCGCTGTACTGCCAGGAGCCGCATAATGTAGGGGCTGGTCTACCTGGGCTCAGCTGATCGAGCTATCACACTGGCCAACAGCACCGGTGTGTCTGGAGGACTGTCTTATAAAAAAATATATTAATTAAAATATACAGGATCGCCACACTTTATACATTGGAAAGTGGAGGCAACAATGAACAACATAGATGAAAAACCTGGCTATTGTTGTTGTTTTGATATCTCCAATCTTTTATTACCAATTTTGTAAAAATAACGTGATTGCCGCCGATATCAATCCAAGGATCGGATCGGGACATCCCTACTTCTCTGGTGTCGTTAGCTTCTCTGGTGCCGTTAGCTTCTCCGATGTCGTTAGTTTCTCTGGTGTTAGCTATTTTCCGTTGGGGCTCTGTGAAGTGCTATGAAGTTTAGTTGATTCAAAACACCTAAAACACACATTAAACATGGCTGAGTCGGAACAGTTTCAAACACAAGTACTCAAATCAGCTTCACTATAATTCGCAGCATTCACAGACAAACACTTGTCTTCATCTGGACACATTTTCCCCACAAATACAACATGCTAATGTTTTTAGCACAAGCCTGTGGCATTTTACATTGTATAAATTAGCCGAGGGAACAGCAGAGATTTCCTCTGCTTGTATGAAGCCAGGGACAACAGCAATATTTAACAAAGGTAACGTTACAAAAATTCGGCTCCATTGCAACTCACATGGTTCACTGACAAAATAACTGTCTTATACTAAACATGTTTTCCAAACAAATCTGACATGCTAATGTTTTAAGCACAAGCCTATGGCATGTTACATTGTATAAATTAGCCTAGTGAATAGCAGAGATTTCCTCTGCTCATATGAAGCCAGGAGCAACAGCAACATTTAACAAACGTAACGTTACAAAAATTTGTCTCCATTACAGCTCACAGGGTTCATCGACAAAACAACTGTCTCATGGTGCGTTCCAGGCAGGCTTTTGAACTCGTAAGTCGCGACTTCAAGTCACGAGTTACGACTTTGTAGCGTTCCAGGAAAGTTACGCCAATTACTTCCTGTTTAATGTTGAACATGGCGAACTGTTTGTTTGTGCTTCCCCATTATTTCTATCGCCAAAGGTGCCTGCTCCTTGCTCATTTGAATGAAACGGAGAAGGAGAAACGGCGTATAAGGTCACAGATGCTATTATACTTTTTATTTTACGTTGTCTGGGTGTTTGGAAACGTATTTTGTATTGATTATTCTTGCACTGGAAACCAGCTGTTAGAGCGTCTGCCAATAATGCGTTAACATTAGGGTTATTTTATGTCTATTTCTCATCATGTATCACCTGCATCAACACCGCATCCATAGGGCTGCCATTGTTGTTTAGAGGAGTAATGGAATTGGTTTAGAGGGCTGTGTGACGTCAGAAAGTGTAACTGGGAGTACATCGATCTTGTACGAGTTCATGGGTGGGAAGTTACGGGTTTAACTGCCGTTCCAGTGCACGTTAACGGGATACAGGTTGTGAAAACATGAGTTACGGGTTACCTGGAATGCACCATTATTCTAAACACGTTTTCCAAACAAATACAACATGCTAATATTTTTAGCACAAGTCTATGGCACTTTACACTGTATATATTAGCCTAGCAAATAGCAGAGATTTCCTCTTTTTCACAGTTTGTTTCTTATCTGTGAAATTAAAGTAAATTAAAGCTTTGTTTCCACTGAGGGAAATTTTTTTGGGGGGGGGGCTTCCTGTGAATGCATGCTTTGTTTGCTGTTTGGGCCGAGACAGTGTTAGAGGAAACAGATCTCGATGGGCAAGCTGTCAAACTTGACTCACTGCAAACTCTGGCATCCCATGGACAGTCATTCTCACATAATTCACATAAGCCTGAACAAATGAAGAGCTGCACTGGAGCCTCCAAACATGACAAGAGTCTGAATGGATGTTAATGATTGCTGCGAAAATGAAAGCTTAGCTCAACCTCACTCACTCTGACACAGCTGAGTGAACACTGTGAAGCTGTTTGATGCTCAGAGATCTGTAGAAGTTCAGTAAGGAGTTTTTGAGCTGTGATGTGAATGAAGGACAACATTTCTCTGTAACATCTGTGTGTTTCCTGTTTCCTGCAGACGTCCAGCAGCTGTTAGTGGTTAAAGAAGAGGTTCCCCCTGAGCAGCAGGAGTGGAGCTCCAGTGTGGACCAGGAGGACCCAGAGCCTCCACACATGAAAGAGGACCAGGAGGACCCAGAGCCTCCACACATTAAAGAGGACCAGGAGGACCCAGAGCCTCCACACATTAAAGAGGACCAGGAGGACCCAGAGCCTCCACACATTAAAGAGGAACAGGAGGACCCAGAGCCTCCACTCATTAAAGAGGACCAGGAGGACCCAGAGCCTCCACACATTAAAGAGGACCAGGAGGACCCAGAGGCTCCACACATTAAAGAGGACCAGGAGGACCCAGAGCCTCCACACATTAAAGAGGACCAGGAGGACCCAGAGGCTCCACACATTAAAGAGGAACAGGAGGACCCAGAGCCTCCACACATTAAAGAGGACCAGGAGGACCCAGAGGCTCCACACATTAAAGAGGACCCAGAGGCTCAACACATTAAAGAGGACCAGGAGGACCCAGAGCCTCCGCACATTAAAGAGGACCCAGAGGCTCAACACATTAAAGAGGACCAGGAGGACCCAGAGCCTCCACACATTAAAGAGGAAGAGGAGTTCACATTCACTCCTGTCCCTGTGAAGAGTGAAGATGATGAAGAGAAACCTCAGTCCTCACAGCTTCATCAAAGACACACTGAACATATGGAAACTGGAGCTGATGGAGAGGACTGTGGAGGACCAGAACCAGCCAAGAACTCAGATCCAGATACACATTTACAACCTGAGACTGATGACAGTGATGATGATGATGATTGGACAGAGACCAGAGAACCTCAGTCAGGCTTAAAGTCTCTTAGAAATGATGAAGACCCTGTCAGTGACTTGGAATATAGTGTTGATGAGAAACCATTTAGCTGCTCTGAGTGTGGGAAAAAATATAATCACAGTTCAACACTGAGGATACACATGAGAACTCATACGGGAGAAAGACCATTTAGCTGCTCTGTGTGTGGGAAAAGATTTTGTAGAAGTGGAGAGATGAGGACACACATGAGAACTCATACAGGAGAAAGACCATTTAGCTGCTCTGAGTGTGGGAAAGGATTTTGTAGAAGTGGAGAGGTGAGGACACACATGAGAACTCATACAGGAGAAAGACCATTTAGCTGCTCTGAGTGTGGGAAAGGATTTTCTCTGTCAGGTTCTCTGAAGAGACACATGAGAACTCATACAGGAGAAAGACCATTTAGCTGCTCTGAGTGTGGGAAAAGATTTCCTCAAAAAACTACTTTGAAGAATCACATAAGAACTCACACAGGAGAAAAGCCATTAAGCTGCTCTGAGTGTGGGCAAAGATTTTCTCGAAAAGATAATCTGAAGATTCACATGAGAACTCACACAGGAGAAAAAACATTTAGCTCCTCTGAGTGTGGGAAAAGATTTCCTCGAAGTGGAGATGTGAGGACACACATGAGATTTCATTCAGGACAAAAACCATTTAGCTGTTCTGAGTGTGGGAAAAGTATTTCTCGAAGTGGAGATGTGAGGAGACACATGAGAGTTCATACAGGAGAAAGACCATTTAGCTGCTCTGAGTGCGGGAAAGGATTTTTTAAGTCAGATGCTCTGAAAGGACACATGAGAACTCATACAGGAGAAAGACCATTTAGTTGCTCTGAGTGTGGGAAACTATTTTCTCTGGCATGTGCTCTGAAGACACACATGAGAACTCATACAGGAGAAAAACCATTTGGCTGCTCTGAGTGTGGGAAAAGATTTCCTCGAAGTGGAGATGTGAGGAGACACATGAGAACTCATACAGGAGAAAAGCCATTTAGTTGCTCTGATTGCGGGAAAGGATTTTCTCTGATAGGTGCTCTGAAGAGACACATGAGAACTCATACAGGAGAAAGACCATTTAGTTGCTCTGAGTGTGGGAAACGATTTTCTCATGCAGGTTCTCTGAAGGAACACATGAGAACTCATACAGGAGAAAAACCATTCAGCTGCTCTGAGTGTGGGAAAAGATATTCTCACCCAAATACTCTGTAGTTACACATGAGATCTCATACAGGGGTTTGGAAAGATATTCCTGCGCAAAGAAAACTTAGTTAGTCACGTGACAGTCCACACAGAAGAGAAACCTCTCAGCTGCCATGTTTGTGACCAGAGATTCACTTGGCCTCATCAACTTAGAAACCATCAGTGTGTTGGGTGTCAGTCCTCACAGACCCATCAAAGTCAAAACTGAGGAGAACAGAGAGGCAGAGCCTCCAGCCAGCAGCTCAGCTGAACAGATGGAAACAGAGGCTGATGGAGAGAAACAGCCAGGAACTCAGATCCAGACACACATTTACAACCTGAGACTGATGACCAGACTGGAGAGTCTTCTGAACCTGAGACTGAACACTGATGATGAATGGACAGAGACCAGATAATCTCAGTCATGTTTTTGCTGTGAACTTGTAACTTCCTGTCAGTTGTTAGCAGTTAGCAGAAGGTTAAACTGTTAATGCGATGCCTTTTAAATGTCAGTATTTTTTCACTGTAAGCTGGTAACAAACTTACGCCTTTCCAGTTCATGTATTTATAGTATTTGCCAGTCGCATTGGAGCTCCATGGTCACAAAATGCGACTGCGAGTCACAGTTTGGATCTCTCCTGGGTACACTATCGTTTAACTCATTAAGTTAAACTCTTACAGCTTCAGTGCTAAACATGAATGATTTATTCATAATGATAGCAGAGTACGAGGAGGAACTTTGATGAAAAGAGGAGAACAAGTGTCAACGGAAACTACTGGACGTTGTTTTCAACCCTCAGCTTCGGTTACACAGAGCAGGTTTGTTCATTAAACATTACAAGTTCATTATTAATAATATAACTGCAGCTTTGTTCAATAAATATTCAGTCTGTCGATGTTTAAAAGTGGTGTCGTTAGCTTCTGTGGTGTCGTCAATTATTTCTACTTCTGGCCATCATGTTTTGTTTTTTTAGATATGTAATAGGACAAACGTGCTCTTTAACAGTTTAGTGAGATTTCTTCACTCATAAAGGACACAGGTAACGTGTTTACTTCCTGTAAATAGAGCAGTAAATCTGATGTCCATGTATGTATTTTGTATTTATCTGTTTTAACTCCTTATTTTGACACGAAGACGCAGTCATATCTATGGCATGTTTTACTGCATCATAATACAGTACATGTCTCAGGATTACACTCACCAGCCACTTTATTAGGTACACCATGCTAGTACCGGGTTGGACCCCATTTTTAATTCTTGGTGTCACAGATTAAAAAGGTATTAGAAAGATAGAAAGGTGCTTTATTGGATTGAGATCTGGTGACTGTGGAGGCCATTGGAGTACAGTGAACTCATTGTCATGTTCAAGAAACCAGTTTGAGATGATGTGAGCTTTGTGATGTGGTGCGTTATCCTGCTGGAAGTCGCCATCAGAAGATGTACACATTGTAATCAGTGATTATTTGACTTCCTGTTGCCTTTCTATCATCTTGAACCAGTCTGGCCATTCTCCTCTGACCTCTGGCATCAACAAGGCATTTTGGCTCACTGGATATTTTGTCTTTTTGGAACCATCCTCTGTAAACCCTAGAGATGGTTGTGCTGAAAATCCCAGTTAATCTCATCGCTCCAGAGGCTGTATTCTTCACTGTGGCTGACTGTGGGTGTTTCTCAAAATCAGGGAGCCTTCCCTGGTTGGATGAGTCCCTCCAGGGAAGGATCCTCCAGAGGCAAGGCAAGAGTCCTTCCTAACATTTGGTGAACACACATTAACAGGCGAACAAGTGTCCCCAGGTGCGCATCATTAACCCTCAGCAGACTGAGGGGGTTTCAGTTACTGTTATTATTTTGGTACTTTCTAATGTTGAGAATTTTGAACAAATAAAAGCACTATTTTCAAAGTCGTTACTTTTAAGGAGAATAATTTTCTGGATTATACTTAAAAAACAAACAGGTAAACAGGTTTATTTTCTCCTGTGCTTAAAGGGATAGTGCACCCGAAAATGAAAATTCCGCCATTATCTACTCACCCATATGCCGAGGGAGGCTCAGGTGAAGTTTTAGAGTCCTCACATCCCTTGTGAGAGCTACAGGCTACAATGACGCTAAAAACAGAGTTTAAAAGACACTTTTCCAAACAACTTTTTATGTCGGGGCTTCAGGACACTTGGATCACTACGGACGAGCAGTATGGAGATATTTTGTGGTTTCAATTATGTGTTTTTGGACGTTTTAATCTGGGGCGCCGTCAGCCTCCATTAGGTGGAGTTGTGCTGCAAGCCCCTCTCACCTGGGATCTCCGCAAGGGATGTGAGGACTCTAAAACTTCACCTGAGCCTCCCTCGGCATATGGGTGAGTGGATAATGGCTGAATTTTCATTTTTGGGTGCACTATCCCTTTAAGAAACTGTTTAACCTCTTAAAAGTCCTTCTCCCTTGTATGCGTTCATAATGACGGTCAAGTAGCCTGATGTGGTGGCAAATAATAATGACAGAGCAATCAATACAGTTCAATAGCACATTTATTGTGTATACAATGATGTTACAATAGTTGGAACAAGCAGGTTGGAGAAACTGAGCAACAGAGACAGATGGCCTGGAGGGAGGACAGAGAGAAGCCCCAGAGAAGTCTCTGCCTGTGTTTCTTCGAGCCCAATTCGACCCCCTATCCCATATGTTCAGAGAGGACCTTACTTCCTAATAAGGCAACATTCAGTGGCCGAGTCAAGCACCACATTCCACACATTCCATCTGTCCCTGGCTGCCAAGCCCTGAGGCAATATTAACCCAATAAGGAGTGACTGAATGGGAATATAACAGTGTTGTAGATACTAATGTGAATAGTATAATCAATGTAATATTATATATGATGTACGTATATGTATCATATGTATTATAAACCACTACACTGACCTGGAGGCCTCTTTTGGGCCTTCTGCTGACCCGCCTGTTACCTTAAGCATAACTATCATCCATTTCCATCAATGATCAAGGCTAAAGGCTGGAACACAACAAAATGCCTTCACAGTATTGAAAAAGTGACTCGATGTTAGTTTGTATTTTTACATCTCCACTGACCAGTGGAAACAAGACCCCCTGGGGATCATGTTCCAACATGGCTTACTGGTGAATGGACACATTAGACTAATTTTAGTTGGCCCAAGGTCAAGTTAAATGTGGCAAGGCACCATTTTAGGTCATAGTATACATGCCACCGTCCTACATAAGCTGTGTCTCTCTGTTCACACTTATCACATAGCGTCTGTGTGCAGCCACGTTGATCCGAGCTCGTAACTAAACATGCATTAAGAAAGTGATCGGCCTCATCCTTGAATTCTCCAGATCATCACAGAAACACCTGCTCTCACTCTGTCAGAGAGAGGTGGCAACACTGAAACAATTGGCAGAACAGAGGGAGACTGGATATGTCATCTGCAAACTCTATCTCCCAAAGGATTAAATGAAGAGGTATCATATTCGACAGGAGCTTTGTCGATCAAAAGAGGAGAAGGAGCAACAACGGAAACTGCTGGACGCTGTTTTCAACCCTCAGCTTCAGTTACACAGAGCAGGTTTGTTCATTAAACATTACAAGTTCATTATTAATAATATTACTGCAGCTTTGTTCAATAAATATTCAGTCTGTGGACATTTAAAGCCATGTTAGCTTCTCTGGTGCCGTTAGCCTTCCTGTATTGTTTCTTTTTCTTTGGATATTTAATATGGACAAACATGCATTATAACAAATTAGTAGGATTTCTTAACTCTTAAACGACACAAGTAACTTGTTAAATTCCTGTGAATAGGATCCAATAAATCTGTTCATCATTTTAATGTTGCAGCTGCTCAGTATCAAGCGTACTTAAATGTATTTATGTATGTATTTTCTATATTACCTGAGGGACTGCTGGGTAGCCTGGATAAGGTAATCACAGGACTTATCTGATGTGATGAAACAAGTCAGCAGTATGATTGTAAGAGATGTATGAGCTTTCTTTCATATTGGACACAGGAAACAGTATCTGACATTGTTTGCTTTCAGAATGTGTTCTCCCTGTTATGATGATGTAGTCGTCAGTGAAAGAAAACCTAAAAACTTGTCTGATGATTTTCTTTAATCTACCATGTCTTTTGACCTTTCTTTCAGTAAACTGAGTTGAAGGCTGGGAGATATGGCGTCAACAGGCTGACTGGCGATGCATGATATAGTTCTTGATATTTTCTACAAAACAGGCAACATGTTCAGTTACAAGTCAAAGCCACATTTGAGATGTCACAAGCAGTTTTATACATACCCAAACATACTCAAAACACACATTAAACATGGCTTAGTAGAGACAATTTCAAACACGAGTACACAAATCAGCTTCACTGTAACTCGCAGCATTCACAGACAAACACTTGTCTTTTTCTGGACACATTTTCCAAACAAATACAACGTCCTCTGAATGTATACTTTGTTTGCTGTTTGGGCCGGGACAGTGTTATAGGAAACAGATCTGATCCCAGCCTGAACCCACAGCACGACACTGTACACACAGTCTATGGAGCAGAGCCTGTGTTGCGTTCAGGCGTTGTCACAGCCTAAATAACAAATTCCAGCACTTGAATAGGCCGTTTATTCTTTATTCCACGAAATTAGACATCTTTTGTTGGTCAGTCATTAAAACAGAAGCAAATTTTACGCCCATCACTCGGCAATTTAAGCGTGCATGCTTAATTTAATTAGGGCAAGCCACATCACAAGCCCTGCGATGTAAATATTGGACACGTGTGCATCGCGATGGCAATGCTTAAAAGATATCTTCAGGCCTAGTTGGTGGTGTTTCTTGCATGTAAGTACGGTGCTGCATAAATTGCACATCGAGCTGTTAGAGTGTTTTTTGGTGAAGTGAAACCACGCTTTTGAACACTTCTGTCTCTCCGCCATTACGTCTTCTTTGTTGCTGAACATGCTGCTGACTGACGAGCGTGACGTGCGTTGTCAACGACGTAAAGACTCGGCGTAATGAAAAGAATTGATATGGGAATCGTTAAGCGTAAAGGCTAATGATGTCAATGAATTGAACCAGTTGGAACTGGTTCTTAACAGGAACCAGTTTTCGATTCCCATCCCTAACCACGAGTAACCTTGCATTCTCAGAGCGCAAGGTTCTGGTGGGATAATATGGCACTATGAGCTCTCTAAGATATGATGGAGCTTGACCATTTAGAGCTTTATAAGTTAACAGTAGGATTTTAAATTCAGTTCTGGATTTTACAGGGAGCCAGTGCAGAGAAGCTAAAACAGGAGAGATATGATCTCGTTTCTTAGTTCCTGTTAGTACACGTGCTGCTGCATTCTGAATTAGCTGGAGAGTTTTTAAGGACTTACTAGAGCTACCTGATAATAGAGAGTTACAGTAATCCAGCCTTGAGGTAACAAAAGCGTGGACCAATTTTTCTGCATCTTTTCAGGTCAGGATAGGCCTAATTTTCGCAATATTACGCAGATGAAAAAATGCAGTTCGTGAGGTTTGTTTTAAATGAGAATTAAAAGACAAATCTTGATCAAATATTACTCCGAGGTTTCTTACGGTAGTGCTAGAGGCCAGAGCAATGCCATCAAGAGAAACTATGTCATCAGATAAAGAGTCTCTGAGTTGTTTGGGGCCAAGAACAATAACTTCAGTTTTGTCTGAATTTAACATCAGGAAATTGGTGCTCATCCAAGTTTTTATGTCTTTAAGGCAGTTATGGAGTTTAGTTAATTGATTACTTTCTTCTGGCTTCATCGATAAATACAACTGAGTATCATCCGCATAACAATGGAAATTTATAGAGTGATTTCTAATGATGTTGCCTGAAGGAAGCATATATAGAGTAAATAGGATTGGTCCGAGCACAGAACCTTGCGGAACTCCAAAACAAACTTTGGTACGTAAGGATGATTCATCATGAACGTGAACAAACTGAAAACGATCAGATAAATAAGATTTAAACCAGCTCAGTGCAGAACCTTTTAGGCCAGTTAAGTGATCCAGTCTCTGTAGCAGAATTTGATGGTCTGTATTGAAGCTCTTGGTGGTTCAGGAAAGGTAGTCATCAATATGGGGTGTCCAGTCAGGACAGGGGAAGCAGGAATCCTTTTAGAGGTTTATTGCAACTCAAGGCATAGAACAGATGCACAGGCACTATTTCTATTTATGGGAGTGTGGTTCTAAAAAGAAAGAATCAAGGAAAGCAGCATTAAATTATTCAAATGAACTATCAAGTTACACAGTGCAAATAGGAATTACTTGACAGTTGAAATAAATGGAACAGAAAAGGGAAATTAATCACTCAGTGCAAGCTTGTAGGAAATTACCACATAAATAGCTGCTAGGCTTCCAACAACACTGTATAAATTGTTAACAGTGCCTAAACATCTTAACTATAAACAAATCAATACTGACTTGTGGTCATAGACGCACACAAACTGAAAAACCCAAAGGGCGAGCAGGGGTAGGAGAGAGAGAGCGAGTCGTGTGCAAAGGGCAAGTGGGATGCAACAGGTTCACTCCTTGAGCCTTTTGCATATGGTCAATTGTGTCAAACGACGCACGAAGATCTAATGAAACAAGTACAGAGATGAGTCCTTTGTCTGAAGCAATCAGAAGATCATTTGTAATTTTAACTCGTGCTGTCTCAGTGCTATGATGCACTCTAAATCCTGACTGAAATTCCTCAAATGAATTATTATCATGGAGAAAATCACACAGCTGGTCTGGATCTTTGACATAAAGGGAAGATTAGATATTGGTCTATAGTTGGCTAACACCTCTGGATCCAGGGTGGGCTTTTTTAGTAGAGGTTTAATTCTGTGTTTAATGTTTCCTGCAGACGTCCAGCAGCTGTTGGTGGTTAAAGAAGAGGCTCCCCCTGAGCAGCAGGAGTGGAGCTCCAGTGTGGACCAGGAGGACCCAGAGCCTCCACACATTAAAGAGGACCAGGAGGACCCAGAGCCTCCACACATTAAAGAGGACCAGGAGGACCCAGAGCCTCCACACATTAAAGAGGACCAGGAGTTCACATCCACTCCTGTCATTGTGAAGAGTGAAGATGATGAAGAGAAACCTCAGTCCTCACAGCTTCATCAAAGACACACTGAACAGATGGAAACTGGAGCTGATGGAGAGGACTGTGGAGGAGCAGAACCAGCCAGGAACTCAGATCCAGATACACATTTACAACCTGAGACTGATGACAGTGATGATTGGACAGAGACCAGAGAACCTCAGTCAGGTTTAACCTTTCTCAATGATGATAAAGTCCCTGTCAGTGACTTGACATGTAGTATTGACGAGAGATCATTTAGCTGCTCTGTATGTGGGAAAAGATTTGTATGCATGACAGATGTTAAGAGACACATGACAACACATACAGGAGAAAAACCATTTAGCTGCTCTGAGTGTGGGAAAAGATTTTCTCAATCAAGTCCCCTGAAGGCACACATGACAATTCATGCAGGAGAAAAACCATTCAGCTGCTCTGAGTGTGGGAAAAGATTTGGTGACAGGGGAAATCTGAACGTACACATGAGATCTCATACAGGAGAAAAACCATTTAGCTGCTCTGAATGCGGGAAAAGATTTTCTCAGTCAGGTACTCTGAAGACACACCTGAGATCCCATACAGAAGAAAAACCATTTTGCTGCTCTGAATGTGGGAAAAGATTTTCTTGGTTAAGTGCTCTGAAGAGACACATGAGAACTCACACAGGAGAAAAACCATTCACCTGCTCTGAGTGTGGGAAAGGATTTTCTCAATCAAGTCATCTGAAGAAACACATGAGCACTCACACGGGAGAAAAAACATTTACTTGTTCTGTATGTGGGAAAACATTTGGCCGCATGACAGGTGTTAAAAGACACATGATGACACATACAGGAGAAAACCCATTCAGCTGCTCTGAGTGTGGGAAAGGATTTGGTCGAAAAGCACTGCTGACAGCACATATGAGATCTCATACAGGAGAAAAACCATTTAGCTGCTCTGAGTGTGGGAACAGATTTTCTCACTCAAATACTCTGAACATACACATGAGAACTCATACGGGAGAAAAACCATTCAGCTGCTCTCAGTGTGGGAAAAGATTTTCTCTTTCAAATACTCTGAAGATACACATGAGATCTCATACAGGAGAAAAACCATTTAGCTGCTCTGAATGTGGGAAAAGATTTTCTCTCTCAAATACTCTGAAGATGCACATGAGATCTCATACAGGAGAAAAACCATTTAGCTGCTTTGAGTGTGGGAAGAGATTTTCTTACTCATATAATCTGAAAGTACACATGAGAACTCATACAGGAGAAAAACCATTTGGCTGCTCTGAGTGTGGGAAGAGATTCCGTAGTCAAGAAGATGTGAGGGCACACATAAGAACTCATACAGGAGAAAAACCATTTACCTGCTCTGAGTGTGGGAAAAGATTTGGTCGGTCTGTTACTCTGAATGTACACATGAGAACTCATACAGTAGAAAAACCATTCAGCTGCTCTGTGTGTTGGAAAAGCTGTGGTGACAGGGGAAATCTGAATGTACACATGAAATCTCATGCAGGAGAAAAGCCATTTAGCTGCTCTGAGTGCAGGAAAAGATTTTCTCAGTCAGGTGCTCTGAAGACACACATGCAAACTCATACAGGAGAAAAACCATTTAGCTGCTCTGAGTGTGGGAAAAGATTTTCTCACTCAAATACTCTGAAGATACACATGTGAACTCATACAGGAGAAAACCCATTTAGCTGCTCTGAGTGTGGGAAAAGTTTTTCTGAAAGTGGAAATGTGAAGACACACATGAGAATTCATACAAGAGAAAAACCACAGAGCTGCACTGAATGTGGGAAGAGATTCATGCTCAAAGAAAACTTAGGTATTCACAGGACAATCCACACAGGAGAGAAACCTTTCAGCTGCCATGTTTGTGACCAGAGATTCATTTGGCCTCGCCAAATCAAAAATCATCAGTGTGTTGGTTGTCAGTCCTCACAGACTCATCAAAGTGAAACTGAGGAGAACAGAGAGGCAGAGCCTCCAGCCAGCAGCTCAGCTGAACAGATGAAAACAGAGGATGATGGAGAGAACTGTGGAGGACCAGAACCAGCCAGGAACTCAGATTCAGACACACATTTACAACCTGAGACTGATGACAAGACTGGAGAGTCTTCTGAACCTGAGACTGATGATAGTGACGATGATTGGACAGAGACCAGATAATCTCAGTCATGTTTTTGCTGTGAACTTGTAGCTTCCTGTCAGTTGTTAGCAGTTAGCAGAAGGTTAAGCTGTTACTGCAGCGCCTTTTAAATGTCAGGATTTATTCACTGTAAGCTGGTAACAAACTTACGCCTCTCCAATTCACTTGTAATGAACATTAAAAGTTCATTATTAACAATATAACTGCAGCTTTGTTCAATAAATATTCATTCTGTCGACATTTAAGCCACGTTAGCTTCTCTGGTGTCATTAGCTTCTCTGGTGTCATTCGCTATTTCTACTTCTAGCCATCATGTTTTTTTTTCTTTAGATATGTAATAGGACAAACATGCTCTTCAACAATTTAGTGGGATTTCTTAACTCGTAAGGGACACAGGTAACGTGTTTACTTCCTGTAAATAGAGCAGTAAATCTGATGTACATATATGTATTTTGTATTTATCTGTTTTAACACCTTATTTTGACACAAAGACACAGTCATATCTGTAGCATGTTTTACTGCATCATAATACAGTACATGTCTCAGGATTACACTCACCAGCCACTTTATTAGGTACACCATGCTAGTACCGGGTTGGACCTCCTTTTTAATTCTTGGTGTCACAGATTAAAAAGGTATTAGAAAGATAGAAAGGTGCTCTGTTGGACTGAGATCTGGTGACTGTGGAGGCCATTGGAGTACAGTGAACTCATTGTCATGTTTGAGATGATGTGAGCTTTGTGACATGGTGCGTTATCCTGCTGGAAGTAGCCATCAGAAGATGGGTACACTGTGGTCATAAAGGGATGGACACGCTCAGCAACAATACTCAGGTAGGCTGTGGTGTTTAAACCATGCTCAGTTGGTACTAAGAAAATCTCCCCCACACCATTACACCACCAGCAGCAGCAGCAGCCTGAAGCGTTGATACAAGGCAGGATGGATCCATGCTTCCATCTGAATGTGGTTTTTCCAATCTTCTATTGTCCAGTTTTGGTGAGAAAACCCTTGTGAATTGGAGCCTCAGTTTCCTGTTGTTAGCTGACAGGAGTGGCACCTGGTGTGGTCTTCTGCTGCTGTAGCCCATCTGCTTCAAGGTTGGACAAGGTGTTGTTGCTTCAGAGATGGTCTTCTGCACACCTTGGTTGGAACCAGTGCTTATTTGACTTCCTGTTGCCTTTCTATCATCTTGAACCAGTCTGGCCATTCTCCTCTGACCTCTGGCATCAACAAGGCATTTTGGCTCACTGGATATTTTCTCTTTTTGGGACCATCCTCTGTAAACCCTAGAGATGGTTGTGCTGAAAATCCCAGTAAATACTCAGACCAGCCCGTCTGGCACCAACAACCATGCCACGTTCAAAGTCACTTAAATCACCTTTCTTCATCATTCTGATGCTCAGTTTGAACTTCAGCAGCTCATCTTCACCATGTCTACCTAATAAAGTGGCCAGTGAGTGTATAACTATCGATCCATCATACAGCAGTAATGTGACAGTTAAAAAAGGCACCAGATACCTCTCTTTTCCAATTCCACCTTAGGCTTAAAGGGGAGCTAATGTTTTTTTCAACCTGGGCCCTATTTTCCGATCTACTTTTGTCTATATGAGTGATAGGATGTTCAATATTTTCTCCAGTATGAAGCTAGGGCTGACCTGCCTGCAGCCCGTGAGCGCTACATTAAATAATAGGGCACTCAGACAGCGTCAAACAATGTCAAAATACGTCCACTAAAAGTGCATTTTTTTCTCACGGATTGTTAGTATAATTATCCGACAACATAACGGAAAGGAGAAATGAATGTCTGTGTTTACCTTCAGCTGGATTCTGACATGTTCCTCTGCCTGTTGCTGCTCCATCTCTCTGCTCGTCCACTCTTCAATTTCAATGAGCTCTACGCCCGTGTATTCCGTGTTCAAGTAAATACGGGCGGTCATCAAATTCAAATGGCTCATCCAGATCCAGTTGGTCAAAATCGGGTAAAAATTCGGACATGTTTGTTGTGGCAAGTCAAAACAGTCCCTAAGAGAGTGAAAAGCTGGCTCTGAAATCTCACGTCTCACGAGATTTGAGTTGTTGTAGGAAGTTACCGCTGAAGCAAGCTTACAGACGCAAGGAGTTACTCTGTTTGGAGTAGTCATGGCGGAATTTTTACCCAATTTTGACCAACTGGATCCCCCTCTTTCTTTTCTTTTTCAACTTTTTCAGCTCTTGTTACGTTTTGCTATTTTCTTGAAATTTCTTGCCGAGGGGCTCATTGCCTTGTAAGGACATTCTCGAAAAAAACCGAACCAGTACATTCAGGTTTCAAAGGTTCATACGCTTATGAAAGACGTCTGGATGCAGCTCAAGGAAGCTGATGTCTCTCCAGGTTTCAAAGGGTTAAATCTGGAATAACCACTTGTACTTTGCTATTTTATTTTTGTTTATATCTGTTTTGCAGTTAGCTCAGTTAAAGGAATACTATCATCTATATTCATCTGTCAGGATGTGGCTTTTTTATTGTTAATGCATTTCTTACTGTTTTTTTTTTTTTAATTTTTATTTGAATGCCACTAATGGAAAAGGGCAGGGTGGCCAGGCAACCACCCCATCATCCCCTTACACTAACCTTCCAGTGTAATCAATCTACCCTTTATTTAGGCTAGTTGTTAAAAATGTTGAGGCAGAGGGTACTGTCTGTAGCTCTGGTTGAGGGTGAGAGGCTATCAGCAGATAAACAGAGATCTGTGTGGGTACATGAGACCCTAAAAAAGAGGCTGAATCATGGGAGTAGCACCAGTTGGTCCAGGAGCTTCTCCTCCATCATGGACGTTTACAGAATTATTTTAGGATGACTCAGGGGCAGTTTGACAACCTGCTGTCTATCATCGAGCCGTACAGCTGAGTATTGAACAACAGCTACCACCAGTTTTTCCTCCATTGTTTACCAGCTGTAACAAGTGGGATGAGGACAGTAAGGGCAGAACTTATTATGGAATACAAAACACAGTTAGAGCACAGAGCATTAAGGGAAGAAGTAGAAGAGAGGAAGTAGTCTTGTCAAGATTAAGATTAGATCACACTGGTTTGAAGGCAACTTTATTTTTATTGGGAAAAGTAAATTTGCGGGGTTGTGCAATTTGTAACAAATTAGAAAATGTGGAACATGTAATTATGCACTGTACTAAATATAATGAACAAAGGATTACGTTACAGCAAAGGGTGAGAGAGGCAGGACGAGATTGGAATTTGGAAGGGATACAGGGAACCAAGGGAGATAAGGTGTGGGGAATGCAGAGGGGAGTAATAGATTTCTTAGTTAGTACTGGTTTGTTTCATAGAATATAGCTGCTGACTGTTTTGTTTGTTTGTTTATTTATTTAGTTATTTATTCTCATACGATATGATATAATGTAAAACTAGATCCGCCAATCGTGGAAACACTTCCTGGATTACTCGACACAGGCTTGGTAGCCTCGCGTCAAAGAGCATGGATACCAAGTGGCGAAGCTCAATAGAACGCCCCATAGCAACAGACTCGCCGATGGTTTCGTCCTACCACCGCCATTTTGGACTGTCAGCAGACCGCAGCAGACCCGCTTGCATACAAAACACACAGACAGACTGAAGTATATCGCTATTAATTATGCTTACAATGCTACTCACCTCGTGATAGCTTGGTCACAGCTGCTTTTCACGTTTTTGTAAAGCAAAATATAGACTTTAAAAAAACAAAACGAAGAAAAACGGCCTAGATGGCATCTCTACATATTACATCCACTTATGAGAAGATTCACTTAATTACCCCATTCAAAATCACCCCATAAGCCAATCTACCAAAAAAAAAAAAAAAAAGAATCAATATTTTAACATTTACAGTTTAGGACAGTTACAATAATAATAATAATAATGATAATAATAATAATATATAGCCTATTTTAATATGATATATTTTAATGCTAACGCAGTAATCAGTTCTGATATAAATGGTCCAAGAGGCCATATATATATACATATATATATATATATATATATATATATACAGTACAGGCCAAAAGTTTGGACACACCTTCTCATTCAATGTGTTTTAGATTTGAACATTGTCAGAGTAGAGGCCTGTCTCACATCTTTAGAAAGACTGTTCCAGATTTTAGCTGCATAAAACTGGAATCGTATATACATACATACATATATATATATATATATATATATATATATATATATATATATATATACAGTACAGGCCAAAAGTTTGGACACACCTTCTCATTCAATGCGTTTTCTTTATTTTCATGACTATTTACATTGTAGATTCTCACTGAAGGCATCAAAACTATGAATGAACACATGTGGAGTAATGCACTTAACAAAAAAGGTGAAATAACTGAAAACATGTTTTATATTCTAGTTTCTTCAAAATAGCCACCCTTTGCTCTGATTACTGCTTTGCACACTCTTGGCATTCTCTCCATGAGCTTCAAGAGGTAGTCACCTGAAATGGTTTCCACTTCACAGGTGTGCCTTATCAGGGTTAATTAGTGGAATTTCTTGCTTTATCAATGGGGTTGGGACCATCAGTTGTGTTGTGCAGAAGTCAGGTTAATACACAGCCGACAGCCCTATTGGACAACTGTTAAAATTCATATTATGGCAAGAACCAATCAGCTAACTAAAGAAAAACGAGTGGCCATCATTACTTTAAGAAATGAAGGTCAGTCAGTCCGAAAAATTGCAAAAACTTTAAATGTGTCCCCAAGTGGAGTCGCAAAAACCATCAAGCGCTACAACGAAACTGGCACACATGAGGACCGACCCAGGAAAGGAAGACCAAGAGTCACCTCTGCTTCTGAGGATAAGTTCATCCGAGTCACCAGCCTCAGAAGTCGCAAGTTAACAGCAGCTCAGATCAGAGACCAGATGAATGCCACACAGAGTTCTAGCAGCAGACCCATCTCTAGAACAACTGTTAAGAGGAGACTGCGCCAATCAGGCCTTCATGGTCAAATAGCTGCTAGGAAACCACTGCTAAGGAGAGGCAACAAGCAGAAGAGATTTGTTTGGGCCAAGAAACACAAGGAATGGACATTAGACCAGTGGAAATCTGTGCTTTGGTCTGATGAGTCCAAATTTGAGATCTTTGGTTCCAACCGCCGTGTCTTTGTGAGACGCAGAAAAGGTGAACGGATGGATTCCACATGCCTGGTTCCCACTGTGAAGCATGGAGGAGGAGGTGTGATGGTGTGGGGGTGTTTTGCTGGTGACACTGTTGGGGATTTATTCAAAATTGAAGGCACACTGAACCAGCATGGCTACCACAGCATCCTGCAGCGACATGCCATCCCATCCGGTTTGCGTTTAGTTGGACCATCATTTATTTTTCAACAGGACAATGACCCCAAACACACCTCCAGGCTGTGTAAGGGCTATTTGACCAAGAAGGAGAGTGATGGAGTGCTGCGGCAGATGACCTGGCCTCCACAGTCACCGGACATGAACCCAATGGAGATGGTTTGGGGTGAGCTGGACCGCAGAGTGAAGGCAAAGGGGCCAACAAGTGCTAAACACCTCTGGGAACTCCTTCAAGACTGTTGGAAAACCATTTCAGGTGACTACCTCTTGAAGCTCATGGAGAGAATGCCAAGAGTGTGCAAAGCAGTAATCAGAGCAAAGGGTGGCTATTTTGAAGAAACTAGAATATAAAACATGTTTTCAGTTATTTCACCTTTTTTTGTTAAGTACATAACTCCACATGTGTTCATTCATAGTTTTGATGCCTTCAGTGAGAATCTACAATGTAAATAGTCATGAAAATAAAGAAAACACATTGAATGAGAAGGTGTGTCCAAACTTTTGGCCTGTACTGTATATATATATATATATATATATATATATATATATATATATATATATATATGTATGTATGTATATACGATTCCAGTTTTATGCAGCTAAAATCTGGAACAGTCTTTCTAAAGATGTGAGACAGGCCTCTACTCTGACAATGTTCAAATCTAGGCTCAAAACAGCTCTATTTCACTGTGCATATGACTGAAAGGATCTTATCTGCACTCTTCTCTTTTAAAGTTCATTTTATAATGATTATTTATGTTTTTATTTATTTTGTATTGTGATTTTAATGCATTTAATGCAATAAATGTGCCTTGCCTTGCCTATGTATATATACTGATACTGATATATACACTGATAGTTGTTGCAGTTAATTGCACTACACTGTTTTATTTTACTTTTTTTCTCCTCTCTCCTTGACATCTAGCATGTTGTCTGGGCGCAACAGTCCAAGCTCAACAGTCCAAAATGGCGGCAGCGCCCCTAGTGGCTGTTGGCAAAAATTCAACGGAGCTTCGGCTCTTGGTATCCATGCTCTGGATTCACTCTGAATTTTGTCTGGATTCTGGTTGCGGTCCAGAGAGCGGATGCGGAATTCACCAAATTCACCAAAGTAAAAGTGTTCAATAAAGTAAAACTTTAAATTCTGGCGCACCATCGATTTGGAGTGATGAGGGTTGTAAGAAAATTGATTAACTTAATGGCTTGGGGCTTTTCTTGTAAATTATATTCTTTAAATTAAAAGTTTCACCGCATTTTTATTAGCTTGGTGCTTTTATTTTGATGTAAAGGCGCATCCATCGAATTCCGGATCCTGTCTCACTCGCCCTGGTTCCGGTTCCTGACCAAAACGGCCCCAGACTACACGCTTGGAAGCATCGGCACAGCACACAACATCACGAGCTCAAACGCTTCTCGACATTCAGCTTAAAACAACACACTTGGAAGAGTTCGTATTTAAACGCTCACTACTGTTCAAGTGTGAACATGTCTAAAGTCCAAATGCTGAGATCGTTGGTGAAGCAGCGACTAACTGCGGCTGCTGAAGAGATATTTGGGCTGTTTGAAAGAACGATAGCAGAGTACGAGGAGGAACTTTGTCGATCAAAAGAGGAGAACGAGCGACAACGGAAACTACTGGACGCTGTTTTCAACCCTCAGCTTCGGTTACACAGAGCAGGTTTGTTCATTAAACATTACAAGTTCATTATTAATAATATAACTGCAGCTTTGTTCAATAAATATTCAGTCTGTCGACGATTTAAAGCCACGTTAGCTTCTCTGCTGTCGTTAGTGTTGTTTATTAAATAGCGATGATGTGAAGGTGATGAAGGACACTATCTTGCTTGTATATAGAAAGGTTTATTACAAGAAGTACAGCATCAAATCAAGCTCTTAGGGTTGCCTGAGAGAGGCTTCGAAGCCAACAGCTGCACCTACCCTGTCTATATATAGATTGGTTGTTTTTGTGAACTTTGAGACAGAATGTGACAGGTGACAGAGAGACAGTCTAGATGGAATCCAACCTTTCAACCGAGCTTATCAATCCTTGACCTGGGCCATAATAAAGTCTTGACCTGGGCCCCTAACTGATCATAAAAGACCCTAGTCAGCACATAACATGGCACATCAGATACTACGTTAGCTCCTCCAGTGTCGTTAGCTTCTCTGGTGTTGTTAGCTTCTCTGCTCGTGTTAATTATAGCCTCAGTTTCCTGTTGTTAGCTGACAGCTGAGGTGTCCTGACTCATGAGTAGAAGTATAAAGTGTCAGGAAATAGAAATACTCCCAAAGTCAAAGTGATTTGATAGGATTATCCTGGCCGGATTGGATTAAATCCTGATCTTATCTGAAGACTAGGTATTTCAACACAGATCAAGAGGATCCTGATCCTGGGCATCAGTATTCAGATCTGGTAAATTAATCCAATCCTCCCTTTAATCCAGATAAAGGCTGCATTTGGGTGTTTCAAAAGTTAAGGCAGAGATCTGGATCAATTTGAATTTGAATTTTGCTGTAAATAAGAGTAACAAATACAGACCTATTTCTCAACGTCTAGTTTCACCTAACATTGTAACCTGTTTGTACCAAAACATCCAACATATGTTTGTGGTCAGACAAAGGCAAGGAAATGCAGTGCAAAGCAAATTTATTTGCATAGCACATTCTTTTCTTTACATAGAGTGCAAGAAACAACACAGGGATTAACATAATAAGCACATGGACAACATCTCAGAATGAACCGCATAATTCATGCTAGTACTGTGTATTTTTCCACTACTGCAGCAGTCTGCTTTGCACACATGTAAAAAAAAAAAATTAAAAGTCTGCTGTGTTGTCAATAACATAACGTTAAACTCTGAACAGGTTGGTGTTTAAAGAGTTCATGTATGACGTCCTTCAGATTAATTCCCTTTTAAATTAAGCCATAGACCTCAAAATACACTGAATTTTCCCTCAAATATTGTGGCCAGCCTAAGGCACACCTGTGCAATATTCATGCTGTCTAATCAGCATCTTGATAAGCCCGCCTGTGAGGTGGGATGGATTATCTCGGCAAAGGAGAAGTGCTCACTAACACAGATTTAGACAGATTTGTGAACAATATTTGTGAGAAATGGTCTTTTGTGTAGAGAATGTTTTAGATCTTTGAGTTCAGCTCATGAAAAATGGGAGCAAAACCAAAAGTGTTGCGTTTATATTTTTGTTAAGTGTACATCAACAAAGTCAGCTACCTTGCTAGCCTGCTAGCTACTTAACATGCAAGTCAATGGAGCCACGTTAGCTCCCGTTTGCATGACCTCGGCTCAATGAGAGATTGGTCAGCCCACGTTTTAAGTAGGTGACAATTCAAATAGCTGGCTCACCTGAGATGATGGGTGGCCTTCGTGTGGTCTTACAAACACTACACATTAGGTAACAGTAAATCAATCAATCAATTAATCAATCAATCAATCAATTTTATTTCTAAAGCCCAATATCACAAACTACAATTTGCCTTAGAGGCTTTACAGCATACGACATCCCTCTGTACTTAAGACCCTCACAGCGGATAAGGAAAAATTCCCCAAAAAACCCTTTAACGGGGGAAAAAAACGGTAGAAACCTCAGGAAGAGCAACTGAGGAGGGATCCCTCTTCCAGGATGGACAGACGTGCAATAGATGTCGTACAGACAAGATACATTAACAGTAATCCATATGACACAATGAGACAGAGAGAGAAACAGAGAGAGATGCAGGACAGACGGTAATGACAGTAGCTTACAACAACATTAATGAAAGTAATAATATTAGAATTATGATTCTGGCTACTGTGGTACAATATGTTTAAAGTAAATGTTAATATCTGATAGTAAACATATGTGACAATAATCATGGGTAATAACAGTAGAAGTGTGACTCATGATAACAGCAGCAGCAGGAGGCATCTAGCAGGACCACAGCAGCAGCACAACCACACATGTCACACCATCCAGGCACCGCTGCGATATGAGTTAATCTGAGAGACAGTGGAGCACAAAGGCTCCGGAGAAGAAGCCGAGTTAGTTATAGGGGGTCCCCTGGCAGACTAGGCCTAAGTCAGCCTAACTAGGGGCTGGTACAAGGCAAGTCTGAGCCAGCCCTAACTATAAAGTTTATCAAAGAGGAAAGTCTTAAAGGGAAATTTCGGTTTATTTCAACCTGTCTCCTATCGTCCTAAATTTGTTTCAAGTGACAAGTGACATAAAAATAATAGTTTGCATGTTAGCCGTTAGCCTAGATACAGCCAGGGCGCATAGTAGCATCAGACCTGTTAAAACGTAAGTGAAAGGGCAACCTTCAAGTGCAAAGTTAGTCCACTAAACAAGCTTTTTTTCCACAAAGACCGCCTCATATCGTTAGGATAAATGTCAGATAACATATAGAAAATGACATGTAAACGTGTTGTCTTACCTTACCAGTGTGGTGCCATGTTTGTTTCACATTTAGCTCTGCTTCCCAAAGCGTGGCCGAAATATTGCGAGAACAAGCAGCGATCTCATACCATGCCTGAAAGACTTGGTATGTCTCTGAAAGTGAAATTATACATTTGTTTCCCTTTTTGTTTTCTTTTCCATATCCTAAACTTGTTCCAGGGTTGTCACGATACTAAAATTTCAAACTCGATATCGATACCCAAGAAAATATTTGATACTCAATACCATTTTCGATACAGCAGCGCCTACACAGCGCGTGTCCGTCGGACCCGTCACGCACACCCGACAGGCACTGAGGTGGCGTGCACTCAATATCGATACCCAGGAAAATATTTGATACTCAATACCATTTTCGATACAGCAGCGCCTACACAGCGCGTGTCCGTCGGACCCGTCACGCACACCCGACAGGCACTGAGGTGGCGTGCACTGTTATTATCGATACTTTTGTAAATTAGTATTGTATCCGGATACAGCGTTTGAGTATCGATACTTTTCAGAGTATCAGTCTGTACATGTGCATGATCCATTTTCGTTATCCGAATGATATTTAATTTTAATCCTGTTAAACAAAAGATTAATGAGTTGCAAATTCAATTTCGTTTAATCTCTCATTTAACATGGAGCCATACTGCCATCTTGTGGCGGAGTGAAGAAGAGTTCCCATAAGGAATTCCATATTATATTTAAAATTAAGATATAGTTTAAGGTTTATTAATCAACTTGTTGTCATGAATATGTGCTTCTTCATATTGCTCCTTTTTTCATCATATGTTGCAACTATAGGTTCATCTAGAGTGTGTGTGTATTTGAAGCAGTTTATATGTGTACTCTGCTTATACACGCGGTATAATAATTGTATTAATGTTAATTGGATGTTAAGAACCGATTTTGACCATAATGAGAGGAGCGTTTGCCATGGCGCGTAACATATCAAAGTATACGATCTCGTATGATAAAAGCATTAAGTTTCCTCCAAAATAAAATAATAAGCCTATTTACGACTAAAGAGGCCGCCTTATCAACCCCCCCCCCCCTCCCCCCCCCCACCACTCTGGCCAGATAAAAACAAGTGAGCTCGGCACAGCTCTCTCTCTTGCTCTCTTGGCTTCTCTTCTTTTCTGTATCTTAGCCAATCTTTTGTTTTTTTATTTTGTCGACTTGCTTTTGCCGTATCTTACGTTTTATTCAGTTACGCTCTTATACTCGGTTCCTGTGTAACTCTTTCGTGCTCTTAATCAAAGTTATTTTAAACTTTTAAATTTTGCTTATCCAGTTTTCTTTTATCTCCAGTGTCTTCAACATTTTTATATGCGTTGATAATAACTTTGACAACAATATCGAACGGCCAACGATATTGTGTAAGCGTGAAAGGAGGAGAGAGAAGGGGGGATGACAAGCAGCAAAGGGCCACAGGCTGGATTCGAACCCGGGCCGCTGTAGCAACAGCCTTGTACATGGGGCACCTGCTCTACCACTAAGCCACCGACGCCCCTGTATGAAGCTTTAATCAGAGGTATACAGACTGGATACATTTGGGGCGCTGGGATGAAGGTTTTACTGTCAATCATAATGAGGTAAATCTTGAAATAAATTTTCAAATGCAAAATTCAACCAAAGCAGAATTTTAAGTCAATATTTATTTTATTTTTAACACCACTTAAAAGTTTCTGCAAAATCATGTGCACATTTCTCATCCAGCCTAAAAAGACAAGAGAATAAGAATAAGAATCACTTTTTTGATCCCCAAAGGGAGAACATTATTAACATTAGAATGACAAAGGGAAAAACACAATTTAGCCAGTCTCCTCTAATGTCACCTGAATAACTAATATCGCAGATGATGGGGTTTTATCAAACCAGGAAGCAAACATAAGTAACATTACATACAGTAGCACACAGTAGCACAGGAGTACCACTGTGTGCTACTGTGACGTTAGCTTACTGGCTATGATTTAAAAACACACACACACACACCTGTGATATCTGTCGTTCAAGCAATGTTAGAGGACTAATGTAATGTTACCAATTTAGTGGTAGTAAGTTAACTTAGCATTCATAGGGGTAACATGAACAGTAGTTAACACTAGCTTACATGATAGCAGCCGACGAAAAGTGTTATTGATGTTAACGTCAACTCAAACTCAACAGTTCCCCTCAATTTTATAGTGACTGAAGAGTTAAAACACTTAGTCGCAGAGCCACTTGAAGTCCGCCATCGCCCCTCCCTTCTTTCCCAAGGCGTGAACGGTCCTGAACATGGTCATCATTTGTCTTTTCATTGGGTCGGGTCACCGTCACTGACTTTACCAGAGGGGTTGAGTTCATAGGTTGAGAGGCTTTCAGGCAATCACTGTGGCATCTAGACCTCTCGTGGTCTTTAATACTTTATCATTTGTAGGGCTGTAGTCAACCAACACAGTTGTATTTATCGATGAAGCCAGAAGAAAGTAATCAATTAACTAAACTCCATAACTGCCTTAAAGACATAAAAACCTGGATGAGCACCAATTTCCTGATGTTAAATTCAGACAAAACTGAAGTTATTGTTCTTGGCCCCAAACAACTCAGAGACTCTTTATCTGATGACATAGTTTCTCTAGATGGCATTGCTCTGGCCTCTAGCACTACCGTAAGAAACCTCGGAGTAACATTAGATCAAGATTTGTCTTTTAATTCTCATTTAAAACAAACCTCACAGACTGCATTTTTTCATCTGCATAATATTGCAAAAATTAGGCTTATCCTGACCCGTAAAGATGCAGAAAAATTGGTCCACGCTTTTGTTACCTCAAGGCTGGATTACTGTAACTCTCTATTATCAGGTAGCTCTAGTAAGTCCTTAAAAACTCTCCAGCTAATTCAGAATGCAGCAGCATGTGTACTAACAGGAACTAAGAAACGAGATCATATTTCTCCTGTTTTAGCTTCTCTGCACTGGCTCCCTGTAAAATCCAGAATTGAATTTAAAATCCTACTGTTAACTTATAAAGCTCTAAATGGTCAAGCTCCGTCATATCTTAGAGAGCTCATAGTGCCATATTATCCCACCAGAACACTGCGCTCCGAGAACGCAGGGTTACTCGTGGTCCCTAAAGTCTCCAAAAGTAGATCAGGAGCCAGAGCCTTCAGCTATCAGGCTCCTCTCCTGTGGAATCATCTTCCTGTTACGGTCCGGGAGGCAGACACCGTCTCCACATTTAAGACTAGACTTAAGACTTTCCTCTTTGATAAAGCTTATAGTTAGGGCTGGCTCAGGCTTGTCCTGTACCAGCCCCTAGTTAGGCTGACTTAGGCCTAGTCTGCTGGAGGACCCCCCTATAATACACCGGGCACCTTCTCTCCTTCTCTCTCTCTCTCGTATTCTATTACTGTATCTTGCTAACTCGGCCATTCTGGATGTCACTAACTCGGCTTCTTCTCCGGAGCCTTTGTGCTCCACTGTCTCTCAGATTAACTCATATTGCAGCGGTGACTGGATAGCGTGACGTGTGTGGTTGTGCTGCTGCCGTGGTCCTGCCAGATGCCTCCTGCTGCTGCTGCCATCATTAGTCATTAGTCATACTTCTACTGTTATTATACACATATGATTATTGTCACACATGTATACTGCCAGATATTAATATATACTTTCAACATATTGTACCACAGTAGCCAGAACTATAACTATAATATTATTACTTTCAATAATGTTGTTGTAAGCTACTGTCATTACCTGCATCTCTCTCTCTCTCTCTCTCTCTCTCTCTCTGTCTCATTGTGTCATGTGGATTACTGTTAATTTGTTGTGCTGATCTGTTCTGTACGACATCTATTGCACGTCTGTCCGTCCTGGAAGAGGGATCCCTCCTCAGTTGCTCTTCCTGAGGTTTCTACCGTTTTTCCCCCCGTTAAAGGGTTTTTTTGGGGAGTTTTTCCTTATCCACTGCAAGGGTCCTAAGGACAGAGGGATGTCGTATGCTGTAAAGCCCTGTGAGGCAAATTGTGATTTGGGATATTGGGCTTTATAAATAAAATTGATTGATTGATTGACTAAAGTAGACCAATCTTCAACTAATCGAATAGTCGTGAGGAAAAAAAATCTGCACGTTTTTTTAAACTTCTGCAGTGGTGTGTCTGTGTCACTCTGCAGTTGCACCTCCAAAATGCTAGTTGGCGGTGGAGGACTGTGTTTAGTGCTGTAAAGTTTAGTTGATTCAAAACACACATTGAATATGGCTTAATAGAGACAATTTCTAACGCAAGTACATAAATCGGCTTCACTATAAATCGCAGAATGTGATGATGTGACGTAGCAAGATGGCGGGCTGGTTTGAGCCTGGAGCAGAGAATTGCTAACATTTAGTTCGACAAAAAGTTCTTAGTAATTCCTCTGAAAAGTTTGACTAAGAGTGATAACAGACTAAACAGCATGGGGAGCAAGCCAGTCTTTTGGTGTAACTGTAATGGCCTCGTATTTGAATAAAATGCACATTTGTAGCCTACGAGGAAGCGGTGGAGGGATGGCGTCTGCGCTGCGTGGTGGCAAAACAACTCTCTCTAACCCAAGAAGCAACCCGAACCCCAGAGAACCCAACAAGGTACCGACTGGGAAAGGTGCTGTGGATGAGGAGAACTATGAGGCGGAGAACAAAGAGAAGTTGGGCCGGGCGCAGCAGTCTGGTGCGCGTACAAAGGACAGAACCACGCACACACAGCCCGGTGTCGGTCACAGTGGTGGAGCTGAGGGAACACCACCGAGGTGGAAGAAACCCAAGGCTGTGAAACATGGAGCGTTCCTCTTCAACAGGTATGAGACAAGTGAGGAGGCTGTGATTAAAGGCATGAGAGGCAAAGAAGAAGATGAAGCAATGCACGCAGACGTAGTGGCCACAATTGAAGCTGAATCGGACTCAGTCCTGGCTAATTTCGGCATTGAAGACCTGGCTAAAGTCGTGTTGATTACCATTAAAGCAGCTGTGCCAGCAATAGTCAAAGCGGTGCAGAAGCAACTCAGCGCATCGGTGGACTGTTCAAGCTTGACAAATGCATATTGGAAAGCAGGTATAAAGAGGATGAACTTGAACAGTACAGTTGGAAAGAAAACGTCCGCATCAATGGGACTGAGGAAACTGATGAAGAGACGGAGGACCAACTCGTGGAGAAGGTGTGTCAACTCGCTGCAGCGGCAGGTGCAACTGTTACCGAAAAGGACATCTCCACAGCACACTGTTTGGGAGGTGCAAAAAAGCAAGATCAGACCTACAATTGTCAGATTCGTGAGCAGGAGGAAAAAAGCGGAATTGATGAGGAATAAATCAACGCTGAGGGAAAAGGAAGAGCACAGGGATATCTTTATCAGCGATGATCTCACACGTCTGAGATATAGGCTCTTCTGGTATGCTAAGGAGAAATGCCAACACACATTTATCAGGGAAGGCAGAGTCATCTGTAAACTTGACGGCTGATATGTTACAATCCTCACCCCTGATGACCTGTTCCAGATAGGATATGACTGTGTGGATTATAAAGACTTTGGCATTGACGTGTAGGACAGATACGGAGCACAGAGAGAGGAAACCGCATTTTCATCCGCTAGGAGGGCACATCACACTGGGTTGCGGATTCTTACCCTGAACGTCTGTGGGATCCGAAATAAGTTAGAGACTCCTGATTTTGTTGAGACTTGTAAAAGCTATGATATATTGTGCTTCACTGAGACAAAAACTGATAATACTGACACAACGGAGTTGCTGGACAAGTTCAAAAGGATGGGTTTCCAAATGTTTATTAGCAAACAGACACAGGTACACAAATTGGCGCTCTGGTGGAGTGATAACTGCTGTGAGTAAAAAAATTATTGACAAACGTGTGCAAAAATTGATAAACAGTGACTTATGTGTATGTCTGAAAATAAATAAGCATTTGCTCAAATTTGACAAAGATCTTGTAATCTTAGCTGTATATATTCCTCCATATAAAACTAGATATTCCAATGTAGGCATGTTTGATGAACTGGGGAAAATCATTCTTGATATTTGGACTGAAAGTAATTATTTCTTAATATGTGGCGATATAAATGCCCACACCCAAGAAAGGGACGATTTTGTTGTAGTTGATGGTGATAACTGGAATCCAGATGAAACCTTAGGTGAAAATAAATGTCATGTGGGGATATTGGAAATGTTTAATATTCCACTAAAAAGGAAATCAACTGACGAACACAGAGACGTTGGTAATTATGGCAGTGCACTGCTAGAGTTGATAATAATAATAATACATTTTATTTAAAAAGCGCCTTTCTCAACACTCAAGGACACTTTACAGAGCATTAACAACACAATTAAAATCACAATTAAAATAAATAAAAACAACAGACAAGAGTGACACAAAGTAAAAATGGATGTGGGCAAGTAAAGGGAATATGCAATTTGGAACAGATGGGTTTTGAGTTGTGATTTGAAATGGGATAGAGAAATAGAGGATAGTTGTGCAGAAATTTTACATTCTGTATATTAAACGGTAGATGTAGTGATGATTTGAATATTGGGAAGGCAACCACGTTTGAAGACAGTGTAACTGATTATATGATAGGTTCTCCATTTGTCTGGAGCAAGGCTAGAGGTTTGTGTATTCATGAGTTTGATCCCTTGTTCTCTGATAAACATTGTATGGTGGAAGTGTTTTTGGATGTGAATTTTGATAAGGATTATTTACGAACAGAAGGCCAGAGTACAGACCAGTTAATTCCCTCAGTTGTAAACATTGAAAATCAAGCGCTTATTGGCAAATGGGATTAAAAAAAAGGTAGATGAGTTTGTGAGAAATATTCAGCCTGATAAGGTGGATAAACTGCTGCTCAATCTAGATAATTAATCAGTGGATGAAATTACAAAGGAGATCTGTAGTATCATGATTAATAGTGCAGTGATTACATTTCCTAAAAACATGGCAGTGGTAAAAACTAGAAATGTCTATAAACCCAATAAAAATGCGGCATGGTTTAACAAGGGATGCAAACTAAGTAGGCAAGAATACCTAAAAGCAAAGAAACTACATAAGTTACATAGAAATGAGGCCAGTACTGAAAGTGTAAAGCTAAAAAGTAAAGAATATAAGAAAGAGTTGTTTAAAGCTCAGAGGGCCTGTAGGATTAAATTTAAGAGGGAGCTGTTGAATGTAAAGTCCAAAAATCCAAAGCTTTTCTGGAAGATGTTCTATCAGTGACAATGAGAACTGTCCAATTTCACCTCAAGTTTTTTACGAGCATTTCAAAAGATTATCTGACTGGGAAGTACAAATGACTGAGGTGCTTGAAGGTGATTGTGCTGAACACACTCATGATAGTAATGTCCTAAATTCTAGTATTACCGAACATTAAATTAAGGAGGTTATTGTAAAATTAAAACCTGGAAAAGCAGCAGGAACTGACCGGATCCTAAACGAGTATATCAAAAGTACTGCAAGCATTTTTATGCCATTATATGTTTCTTTATTTAATAAGATCCTTGACACTGGTATTTTCCCTGAGGACTGGGCAGTTGGTCTGATTGTACCAATCTTTAAGAAAAAAGGTGATGCTGCAGATTGCGATAATTATAGAGGCATCACACTTTTGAGTTGTTTGGGTAAACTATTTACGAATATACTAAACACAAGACTACCTAAGTTCTGTGAGGACAATTCTATCCTGAGGGAAAACCAGGCAGGATTTAGAAAGAGCTATTCCACCACTGATCATATGTTTTTGTTGAAACATGTCATTGATCTATTTTGTTTCAAAAAGAGGAGACGATTCTGTTCCTTTATTGATTACAGTAAGGCTTTTGATTCAGTCTGGAGGGATGCTCTCTGGTATAAATTGCTAAAAGCAGGTGTTAAGGGTAGTTCCTGGACGTAGTAGTGAACATGTATAAAAACATACAATCGTGTGTTTTTGTAAATGCAATTAAGTCAGAATTTTCTGTAAGTTTAGCAGGTGTTAGGCAGGGCGAAAATCTATCTCCATTGCTGTTTGCACTGTTTATTAATGATCTAGAGGATTATCTGATATGTAATGGCTGTCAGTCTATTAACTTTGATGATGAAATGATTGATAATTATATGCAACTTATAGTACTGTTGTACACAGATGATACAATTGTCATGTCTACCTCAAAGGAGGGGCTACTGAAAGTAATAGACTTGATGTGTGGTTTCTGCGAGAAATGGAAACTGAAGATCAATAGCATAAAAACTAAGGTCACAGTGTTTGGACCCAGAAAAGCTGACACCAGCAATCTAAAGTTTGTTTGTAGTGGAGAAAATTTAGAAGTTGTTCATTGTTTTAAATATCTGGGGATCACTATGAACTATAATGATTCATTTAAAATTGCTATTGATGAGTTGTGTAAGCAGGCGTCTCGTGCTATGTATGCCCTCCTTTGTAAAAGTAGAACACATGACCTACCTGTAGATGTCACACTAGACCTCTTTGACAAGTTGGTTTCACCAGTCATGTTACATGCATGTGAGGTTTGGGGATTTGAAAAAATTGATGCGCTAGAAAAACTACATCTCAAATTCCTCAAATATATTCTAAAAGCTAAAACATCAACATGTAATAACATGGTGTATGTTGAGCTGGGGAGGTATCCACTGTGTATCGCAGTTAAAAAGAGAGTTATCGGTTATTGGGGGAGGCTGATTGAAGGTAAAGAAAGTAAATTAAATAGGATAATGTACGAATGTTTATTTAGACTGTATAATTCAAATGTATTTGTGTCTCCATGGATCCTGCAAGTGAAGCGGATACTGGATGATTGTGGTCTGTCTTATCTCTGGCTGTCTCAAGCATGTAGTAACAGTGACTGGTTGAAATCAACTGTCGAACAGAGACTTAAAGATCAGTTTCTGCAAAAATGGCAAAGTGAACTTTATAGTATGACATCAAGTGATATTTATGTTGAGTTTAAACAAGAATTTACGTTAGAAAAGTATTTATTGTGTGAAAATCAAAAGTACAGACAGGCCATCTGTAACTTCAGGACAAATAATACCAGAATCCCAAAAGTCACTGGAAGATATAAAGTTCTGGATAGAAGCCAGAGGTTTTGTAATCTTTGTAATGATAACTGTATTGGCGATGAGTTTCAAATCCTGTTTGAGTGTAAAAATGTAAGTATAATGAATCTGAGACAAAAAAGAATGCCAAACTATTATATAAATCATCCATCTATGACTAAGTTAATTTTGTTATTACAATCCAATAAGCTAAAAGTTATTTGTAAAATAGGTGCCTTTTTGAAGAGCGTCTTTCCTTTATTTAAGTAATACATTTATTTTGTTCTCGTTGCCAGAATGAGAGAATAGGTACAGCCTTGCTACTAGCTATGTTTGTATAATTGTTTTCGTATAAGCTGTGCTCCATACCATGTGATCATGGTCGTGAGCTAAATAAATAAATGAGAAAATAAATGAGAAATGAGAATTGACAGACAAACACTTGTCTTTATCTGGACACATTTCCCCCACCAATACAACATGCTAATGTTATTAGCACAAGCCTATGGCATTTTACATTGTATAAATTAGCCTAGCAACAAGCAGAAATTTCCTCTGTTCATATGAAGCCAGGATAAATCCCAAAGTATAAATCCCTGAAGGATAAATCACACACAAGACTTAAAAATTTATTGTTTCTTATCTGTGAAATACAAGCTTCGTTTCCATTGAGGGAAATGGTTTCAGCTTACAGAAACAGGCAGGAGGTCTGCATCACCGCGACGCTGAGCGTGAGGGTGAGCGGGTTCAACTTTCTGTCAACAACGGGGGTGTTTTGAAAACACCCCCGTTTTCACAGGTAACCCAGCCTGTTGTCTCCCCCCTGCTGCAGGAAATAATGGATTAATCCTGGAAAGCACATTTCTCCTTATGAAAGTAACACAGCGATTATTCGACGAATGAAAATATTGGTCGGATGAGAGCACAGCGACAAAATAATCGACTAGTCAACCAGGAGACTGCAGCCCTAATAATTTCATGTTCCGTGTTCCTCAAACAAAGGGATTTTGCTGCTGTGTTTCTTTGGGTTGCTTGCGACAAAGGCTGCAGCTCATCGTGTTGGTGTGGGGGTCGTAGGTCAGCCACAACCGCAGCTGGCCAGCCTCATCTAGTTTCCATTTTTCAATGAAATGCCATGCAATATTTGTACTCCGTTTAACTGTCTGTTCTTCTTGTACAAGTCCAACATGTTCACCTTAGTTTTTCCTCTTTTCTGGCGGTGGTTTCACACCAGGAATGTGTCGCCACATCTTGCTCAGAAGTTACCAGAGAATGCCAGAAGTAGGGATGCACCGAAATGAAAATTTGTGGCCGAAGCCGAAGCAGAACAATATTAAACGCTTGGCCAAATACCGAGTACCGAATACCGAATATCATTGTTTAGTTTTTCATTAGTTTTTGCAGATGAACCCCCTCCAGATTAGTGTTGTCACAGTACCAAAATTGGATCCCACGGTATGATACCAGTGAAGGTATCATGGTTCTGAGTAGTGTCAGGATACCACAGCAAAAATGAGGCGGATGTGCCTTTTGTCATTTATAAAAAGATAAATCACTTTTCTATAATACATCAATGATATTTCAGTGGAATAAATTACTTATTGACTTATTCATACTTCAAAAACAGCATCAATAAGTGATTAACATAGGGGGGATCAAAATAAAATAAATAAATAAAATAAGAATCAACCAGCCACCCTCCTCCTCTGACAAGTAAAGAACAGTGCCTAAAGTGCGGTGAAGTTTGTGGACCGTGAACGGCTCGTTTCTCCTCTGACATGTCACATACCTGTGTTCGGCTGGCTCGGCTGTTCAGGTACTTCTGGGCAGTCCACACGCCAAGAAGAGGATATTATTGGAGCCGACTTCTTCTCGCCAGTAAGCCAATGGCCGTCGTATTTGACAGGAATACATTCCTGTCTGTGTCTGTGACCCCCGTTCAACCCACAATCGATGGGATTCGCCTTTCGTTTCTGCTGCTGGTTGAAATCTGTAGGCTGCTCGCACAGCGTGCTGAATGATTTAAGCCTATTTTGCTCGCTCAAAACTATTTTTAGTCGCAAATGCGAGTGCGGTGACGGATGGACCGCCACACTGCCGACATTTTAATCCGCGCGTCACAGACGCTGTTTGATTGCGTTATCAAAACCATGCCGCTATTATTCGGCCTTGCTTTTAACTTATTCCACCGAATACCGAATGTGTGTTTTTTTTTGCAATATTCGGCCGAATATATTCGGTTACTGAATATTCGGTGCATCCCTAGCCAGAAGTTCCGATAGCTGACATCATGGGTTCCCGGCACACATACAATAAGCCGCAAGGGTCAAAATAGTCTGGCACAGTTGGCAGAAATGGTCAAAGCACATAAAAAACCCACTTGCAATTCAAAATTTTCCATCGGCCACCGGCAGGTATGTGTTTTTGTTTTACACACGTAACTCATTACATTTTTTACGCCCTGTGTCAGTAGCTTCTCTGGTGTCATTAACTTCTTTGGTGCCGTTAGTTTCTCTGATGCCATTGGCTTCTCTGGTTCTGTGTGCTTCTCCGATGTCGTTAGCTTCTCCGGTGCTATTAGCTTCTCTGGTGTTAGCGATTTTCCGTTGGGGTTCTGTGAAGTGCTATAAAGTTTAGTTGATTCAAAACACCTAAAACACACATTAAACATGGCTTAGTAGGAACAATTTCAAACACAAGTACACAAATCAGCTTCACTATAACTCGCAGCATTCACAGACACACTTGTCTTTATCTGGACACATTTTCTCCACAAATACAACATGCTAATGTTATTAGCACAAGCCTATGGTATTTTACATTGTATAAATTAGCATAGTGGTTAGCAGAGATTTCCTCTGCTCATATGAAGCCAGGAGCAACAGCAACATTTAACAAACGTAACGTTACAAAAATTTGTCTCCATTACAGCTCACAGGGTTCATCGACAAAACAACTGTCTCATGGTGCGTTCCAGGCAGGCTTTTGAACTCGTAAGTCACGACTTCAAGTCACGAGTTACGACTTTGTAGCGTTCCAGGAAAGTTACGCCAGTTACTTCCTGTTTAATGTTGAACATGGCGAACTGTTTGTTTGTGCTTCCCCATTATTTCTATCGCCAAAGGTGCCTGCTCCTTGCTCATTTGAATGAAACGGAGAAGGAGAAACGGCGCATAAGGTCACAGATGCTATTATACTTTTTATTTTACGTTGTGTGTGTGTTTGGAAACGTATTTTGTATTGATTATTCTTGCACTGGAAACCAGCTGTTAGAGCGTCTGCCAATAATGCGTTAACATTAGGGTTATTTTATGTCTATTTCTCATCATGTATCACCTGCATCAACACCGCATCCATAGGGCTGCCATTGTTGTTTAGAGGAGTAAGGGAATTGGTTTAGAGGGCTGTGTGACGTCAGAAAGTGTAACTGGGAGTACATCGATCTTGTACGAGTTCATGGGTGGGAAGTTACGAGTTTAACTGCCGTTCCAGTGCACTTTCCTGTGAATGCATGCTTTGTTTGCTGTTTGGGCCGAGACAGTGTTAGAGGAAACAGATCTCGATGGGCAAGCTGTCAAACTTGACTCACAGCAAACTCTGGCATCCCATGGACAGTCATTCTCACATAATTCACATAAGTGTGAACAAAGGAAGAGCTGCACTGGAGCCTCCAAACATGACAAGAGTCTCAATGGATGTTAATGATTGCTGCGAAAATGAAAGCTTAGCTCAACCTCACTCACTCTGACACAGCTGAGTGAACACTGTGAAGCTGTTTGATGCTCAGAGATCTGTAGAAGTTCAGTAAGGAGTTTTTGAGCTGTGATGTGAATGAACGACAACATTTCTCTGTAACATCTGTGTGTTTCCTGTTTCCTGCAGACGTCCAGCAGCTGTTGGTGGTTAAAGAAGAGGTTCCCCCTGAGCAGCAGGAGTGGAGCTCCAGTGTGGACCAGGAGGACCCAGAGCCTCCACACATTAAAGAGGACCAGGAGGACCCAGAGCCTCCACACATTAAAGAGGACCAGGAGGACCCAGAGCCTCCACACATTAAAGAGGACCAGGAGGACCCAGAGCCTCCACACATTAAAGAGGAACAGGAGGACCCAGAGCCTCCACACATTAAAGAGGAACAGGAGGAACTCTGGATCAGTCAGGAGGGAGAGCAGCTTCAAGGGCTGGAGGAGGATGATATCACCAAGTCAATATCCACTCCTGTCCCTGTGAAGAGTGAAGATGATGAAGAGAAACCTCAGTCCTCACAGCTTCATCAAAGACACACTGAACAGATGGAAATTGGAGCTGATGGAGAGGACTGTGGAGGAGCAGAACCAGCCAGGAACTCAGATCCAGATACATATTTACAGCCTGAGACTGATGACAGTGATGATGATGATGATGATGATTGGACAGAGACCAGAGAACCTCAGTCAGGCTTAAAGTCTCTTAGAAATGATGAAGACCCTGTTAGTGACTTGGAATATAGTGTTGATGAGAAACCATTTAGCTGCTCTGAGTGTGGGAAAAAATATAATCACAGTTCAACACTGAGGATACACATGAGAACTCATACAGGAGAAAGACCATTTAGTTGCTCTGAGTGTGGGAAAAGATTTTCTCAGTCAGGTGATCTGAAGACACACATGAGAACTCACACAGGAGAAAAACCATTTAGCTGCTCTGAGTGTGGGAAAAGATTTTCTCAAACAGGTCATCTGAAGACACACATGACAACTCATACAGGAGAAAAACCATATAGCTGCTCTGAGTGTGGGAAAAGATTTTCTCAGTCGTGGTGTGTGAAGACACACATGAGAACTCATTCAGGAGAAAGACCATTTATCTGCTCTGAGTGTGGGAAAAGATTTTCTCAGTCAGGTGATCTGAAGACACACATCAGAACTCATTCAGGAGAAAGACCATTTAGCTGCTCTGAGTGCGAGAAGGCATTTACTCGAACAGGTCATCTGAAGACACACATGAAAACTCATACTGGAGAAAGACCATTTAGCTGCTCTGAGTGTGGGAAAGGATTTTCTTGGTCAGGTGATCTGAAGACACACATGAGATCTCATACTGGAGAAAGACCATTTAGCTGCTCTGAGTGCGGGAAAGCATTTTCTCTAACAGGTCATCTGAAGACACACATGAGATTTCATACTGGAGAAAGACCATTTTGCTGCTCTGAGTGTGGGAAAAGATTTTCTCGGTCAGGTGCTCTGAAGACACACATGAGAACACACACAGCAGAAAAACCATTTAGTTGCTCTGAGTGTGGAAAAGGATTTTCTCAAACAGGTCATCTGAAAAGACACATGACAACTCATACAGGAGAAAAATCATATAGCTGCTCTGAGTGAGGGTAAAGGTTTCCTCAAAAAATTCATCTGAAGACACACATGAGCATTCACACAGGAGAAAAACCATTTACCTGCTCTGAGTGTGGGAAAAGAGATGGAAACAGAGGCTGATGGAGAGGACTGTGGAGGACCAGAACCAGCCAGGAACTCAGATCCAGACACACATTTATATTGTTGAGACTGCTGACAAGACTGGAGAGTCTTCTGAACCTGAGACTGATGACAGTGACGATGATGATGATTGGACAGAGACCAGAAAACCTCGGTCAGGTTTAAACTCTCTTAAAAATGATAACGCCCCCATCAGTGAGCGCGTTTACATGCACACTAATAAACCGATCATTATCTGATTTCTGGAGTTACCTGATTTTTCAAGTGGTCATGTAAACAGCATAATCCGATAGGCTTTATCAGATAAAAGTCATTATCTGATTATGAGAAATCAGATAAACACACCTAGCTTTTTCCCCAATAGTCAGATTATTCGGTGCATGTATACCCTTTAATCTGGTTTCTTTCGGGTTTTGCTATTTTATACTCCCACTCCGCTACATTTTAGAGGGAAATATTGTACTTTCTACTCCACTATGTTAACCTGACAGCTTTTGTTTCCTTTCTGATAAAGATTTTACATCAAATTATGTATTTTTATATTCTCAGTGTTTTATTTTATCTTACTTATATGTTATGCACTTTGTTTGACAAGTTTATATACAATACACTTGTATATTGCACTTTGCAGTACTTTTATTCCGAATCTACCCAAAGTATGTAAAATTGGCTCCACACTGATAAACTACACATTAGAATGCTCTCACATGTATTTGTTAATGATAAAAACAAACAGTACTGTAAGAATATAAGCTGTCAGCATGATGAGTGCTTTATTTTGCAAATATATGACTTGCATACTTCTCGAGGTTTTTCAAGGATATGAGTACCTACTGTAACAGAAGGTTTTATGTCATGTACTTGAGGAGAAATCCAACTGAAGGACTGAATCATGTAAACCAGGTTTTTCTGATTATCAGATTATTGAAGTGCACGTAAACGCGTCAAATCGGATCATTACCATCACCTGATTATTCCCAGTTATCTGATTATTGTGCACATGTAAACGTGCTCACTGATTCAAAATGTAGTGCTGATGAGAAACCATTTAGCTGCTCTGAGTGTGGGAAAAGATTTTCTCAAACAGGTCATCTGACGAGACACATGAGCATTCACACAGGAGAGAAACCATATTGCTGCTCTGAGTGTGGAAAAAGATTTTCTCATTCAGGTGCTCTGAAGACACACATGACAATTCAAACAGGAGAAAAACTGTTCAGCTGCTCTGAGTGTGAGAAAAGATTTTCTCACTCAAATACTCTGAAGATACACATGAGAACTCATACAGGAGAAAAACCATTGAGCTGCTCTGAGTGTGGGAAAAGATTTTCTCAAAGAAATGGTTTGAATGTACACATGAGAACTCATACAAGAGAAACACCATTTGGCTGCTCTGAGTGTGGGAAGAGATTTTGTAGTCATGGAGATCTGCAGAAACACATAAGAAGTGGGAAGAGATTCCTGCTCAAAGAAAACTTAGTTAGTCACGTGACAGTCCACACAGGAGAGAAACCTCTCAGCTGCCATGTTTGTGACCAGAGATTCACTTGGCCTCACCAACTCATAAACCATCAGTGTGTTGGTTGTCAGTCCTCACAGCCTCGTCAAAGTGAAACTGAGGAGAACAGAGAGGCAGAGCCTCCAGCCATCAGCTCAGATGGACAGATGGAAACAGAAGCTGAAGGAGAGGACTGTGGAGGACCAGAACCAGCCAGGAACTCAGATCCAGACACACATTTGCAACCTGAGACTGATGACAAGATGGGAGAGTCTTCTGAACCTGAGACTGATGATAGTGACGATGATTGGAAAGAGACCAGATAATCTCAGTCATGTTTTTGCTGTGAACTTGTAGCTTCCTGTCAGTTGTTAGCAGTTAGCAGAAGGTTAAACTGTTACTGCAGCGCCTTTTAAATGTCAGGATTTATTCACTGTAAGCTGGTAACAAACTTACGCCTCTCCAGTTCACTTGTAATGAACATTACAAGTTCATTATTAATAATATAACTGCAGCTTTGTTCAATAAATATTCAGTCTGTCGACATTTAAAAGCCACGTTAGCTTCTCTGGTGTCGTTAGCTTCTCTGGTGTCGTTAATTATTTCTACTTCTGGCCATCATGTTTTTTTTTCCTTAGATATGTAATAGGACAAACATGCTCTTCAACAATTTAGTGGGATTTCTTAACTCGTAAGGGACACAGGTAACGTGTTTACTTCCTGTAAATAGAGCAGTAAATCTGATGTCCATATATGTATTTTGTATTTATCTGTTTTAACACCTTATTTTGACACAAAGACACAGTCATATCTGTAGCATGTTTTACTGCATCATAATACAGTACATGTCTCAGGATTACACTCACCAGCCACTTTATTAGGTACACCATGCTAGTACTGGGTTGGACCCCCTTTTTAATTCTTGGTGTCACAGATTAAAAAGGTATTAGAAAGATAGAAAGGTGCTCTGTTGGACTGAGATCTGGTGACTGTGGAGGCCACTGGAGTACAGTGAACTCATTGTCATGTTTGAGATGATGTGAGCTTTGTGACATGGTGCGTTATCCTGCTGGAAGTAGCCATCAGAAGATGGGTACACTGTGGTCATAAAGGGATGGACACGCTCAGCAACAATACTCAGGTGGGCTGTGGTGTTTAAACCATGCTCAGTTGGTACTAAGAAAATCTCCCCCACACCATTACACCACCAGCAGCAGCAGCCTGAAGCGTTGATACAAGGCAGGATGGATCCATGCTTCCATCTGAATGTGGTTTTTCCAATCTTCTATTGTCCAGTTTTGGTGAGAAAACCCGTGTGAATTGTAGCCTCAGTTTCCTGTTGTTAGCTGACAGGAATGGCACCTGGTGTGGTCTTCTGCTGCTGTAGCCCATCTGCTTCAAGGTTGGACAAGGTGTTGTTGCTTCAGAGATGCTCTTCTGCACACCTTGGTTGGAACCAGTGCTTATTTGACTTCCTGTTGCCTTTCTATCATCTTGAACCAGTCTGGCCATTCTCCTCTGACCTCTGGCATTAACAAGGCATTTTGGCTCACTGGATATTTTCTCTTTTTGGGACCATCCTCTGTAAACCCTAGAGATGGTTGTGCTGAAAATCCCAGTAAATACTCAGACCAGCCCGTCTGGCACCAACAACCATGCCACGTTCAAAGTCACTTAAATCACCTTTCTTCATCATTCCGATGCTCAGTTTGAACTTCAGCAGCTCATCTTCACCATGTCTACCTAATAAAGTGGCCAGTGAGTGTATAACTATCGATCCATCATACAGCAGTAATGTGACAGTTAAAAAAGGCACCAGATACCTCTCTTTTCCAATTCCACCTTAGGCTTAAAGGGGAACTAATGTTTTTTTTCAACCTGGGCCCTATTTTCTGATCTACTTTTGTCTATATGAGTGATAGGATGTTCAATATTTTCTCCAGTATGAAGCTAGGGCTGACCTGCCTGCAGCCCGTGAGCGCTACATTAAATAATAGGGCACTCAGACAGCGTCAAACAATGTCAAAATACGTCCACTGAAAGTGCATTTTTTTCTCACGGATTGTTAGTATAATTATCCGACAACATAACGGAAAGGAGAAATGAATGTCTGTGTTTACCTTCAGCTGGATTCGGACATGTTCCTCTGCCTGTTGCTGCTCCCTCTCTCTGCTCGTCCACTCTTCAATTTCAATGAGCTCTGCATCCGTGTACTCCATGTTCAAATAAATCATCAAATTCAAATGGCTCATTCAGATCCAGTTGGTCAAAATCGGGTAAAAATTCGGACATGTTTGTTGTGGCAAGTCAAAACACTCACTCAGTGAGTGAAAAGCTGGCTCTGAAATCTCACATCTCGCGAGATTCTTCTTCTTTGGTGTTTTACGGCAGTCGGCCTCGCGAGATTTGAGTTGTTGCAGAAAGTTACCGCTGAAGCAAGCTTACAGACGCAAGGAGTTTGCTGTTTGGAGTTGTCATGGCGGAATTTTTACCCAATTTTGACCAACTGGATCCCCCTCTTTCTTTTCTTTTTCAACTTTTTCAGCTCTTGTTACGTTTTGCTATTTTCTTGAAATTTCTTGCCGAGGGGCTCATTGCCTTGTAAGGACATTCTCGAAAGAAACCGAACAAATTCGCTCGGGTTTCAAAGGTTCATACGCTTATGAAAGACGTCTGGATGCAGCTCAAGGAAGCTGATGTCTCTCCAGGTTTCAAAGGGTTAAATCTGGAAGAACCACTTGTACTTTGTTATTTTATTTTTGTTTATATCTGTTTAGCAGTTAGCTCAGTTAAAGGAATACTGTAATCTATATTCATCTGTCAGGATGTGGCTTTTTTTAATTGTTAATGCATTTCTTACTTTTTTTTTTTTTAAATTTTTATTTGAATGCCACTAATGGAAAAGGGCAGGGTGGCCAGGCAACCACCCCATCATCCCCTTACACTAACCTTCCAGTGTAATCAATCTACCCTTTATTTAGGCTAGTTGTTAAAAATGTTGAGGCAGAGGGTACTGTCTGTAGCTCTGGTTGAGGGTGAGAGGCTGTCAGCAGATAAACAGAGATCTGTGTGGGTACATGAGACCCAAAAAAAAGAGGCTGGATCATGGGGAGTAGCACCAGTTGGTCCAGGAGCTTCTCCTCCATCATGGATGTTTACAGAATTATTTTAGGATGACTCAGGGGCAGTTTGACAACCTGCTGTCTATCATTGAGCCGTACAGCTCTGAGTATTGAACAACAGCTACCACCAGTTTCTCCTCTATTCTTTACCAGCTGTAACAAGTGGGATGAGGACAGTAAGGGCAGAACTTATTATGGAATACAATATGGTTTGATGGCAACTTTATTTTTATTGGGAAAAGTAAATTTGCGGGGTTGTGCAATTTGTAATAAATTAAAAATGTGGAACATGTAATTATGCACTGTACTAAATATAATGAAGAAAGGATTACGCTACAACAAAGGGTGAGAGAGGCAGGACGAGACTGGAATTTGGAAGGGATACAGGGAACCAAGGGAGATAAGGTGTGGGGAATGCAGAGGGAAGTAATAGATTTCTTAGTTAGTACTGGTTTGTTTCATAGAATATAGCTGCTGACTGTTTTGTTTATTTAGTTATTTATTCTTATACGATATGATTTAATGTAAAATTAGATCCGCCAATCACGGGAACACTTCCTGGATTACTCGACACAGGCTTGGTAGCCTCGCGTCAAAGAGCGTCAAAGAGGTGAAGCTCAATAGAACGCCCCATAGCAACAGATTCGCCCATGGTTTCGTCCTACCACCGCCATTTTGGACTGTCAGCAGACCGCAGCAGACCCGCTTGCATACAAAAACACACAGACAAACTGAAGTATGCCGCTATTAATTATGCTTACAATGCGACTCACCTCGTGATAGCTTGGTCACAGCTGCTTTTCACGTTTTTGTAAAGCAAAATATAGACTTTAAAAAAAAAAAACAAAACGAAGAAAAGCGGCCTAGATGGCATCTCTACATATTACATCCACTTATGAGAAGATTAACTTAATTACTCCTTCAAAATCACCCCATAAGCCAATCTACCAAAAAAAAACAAAAAACCAAATCAATATTTTAACCAGAAAGACATTAATGGCGACGTCACATAATCAGGAACAAAGATTTATTTACAGTTTGTACAGTAAGGGGACAGTAATAATAATAATAACAATAATAATAATAATAATAATAAATATAATAATAATATATAGCCTATTTTAATATGATATATTTTAATGCTAAAGCAGTAATCAGTTCTGATATGAATGGTCCTAGAGGCCATATATATATATATATATATATATATATATATATATATATATATATGTGTATATATATATATATATATATATATATATCTATGTGTTTGTGTATATATAGATATATATATATATATATATGTCTTTCTGTGTGTATATATATATATATATATATATATATATATATATATATATATAAATGGATATTAAAACACTTTAAAACTTACACCTCAGGAGTTCTTACCTGTCGGGATCCTTCGGGAAACGGCGGAAGGCCAGGTGCGGGGTGTTCCACTGATAGTTGTTGCAGTTAATTGCACTACACTGTTTTATTTTACTTTTTTTCTCCTCTCTCCTTGACATCTAGCATGTTGTCTGGGCGCAACAGTCCAAGCTCAACAGTCCAAAATGGCGGCAGCGCCCCTAGTGGCTGTTGGCAAAAATTCAACGGAGCTTCGGCTCTTGGCATCCATGCTCTGGATTCACTCTGAATGTTGTCTGGATTCTGGTTCCGGTCCAGAGAGCGGATGCGGAATTCACCAAATTCACCAAAGTAAAAGTGTTCAACAAAGTAAAACTTTAAATTCTGGCGCACCATCGATTTGGAGTGATGAGGGTTGTAAGAAAATTGATTAACTTAATAGCTTGTGGCTTTTCTTGTAAATTATATTCTTTAAATTAAAAGTTTCACCGCATTTTTATTAGCTTGGTGCTTTTATTCTGACGGAAAGGCGCATCCATCGAATTCCGGATCCTGTCTCACTCGCCCTGGTTCCGGTTCCTGACCAAAACGGCCCCAGACTACACGCTTGGGAGCATCGGCACAGCACACAACATCACGAGCTCAAACGCTTCTCGACATTCAGCTTGAAACAGCACACTTGGAAGAGTTCGTATTTAAACGCTCACTACTACACTACTGTGTGAACATGTCTAAAGTTCAAATGCTGAGATCGTTGGTGAAGCAGCGACTAACTGCGGCTGCTGAAGAGATATTTGGACTGTTTGAAAGAACGATAGCAAAGTACGAGGAGGAACTTTGTCGATCAAAAGAGGAGAACGAGCGACAACGGAAACTACTGGACGCTGTTTTCAACCTTCAGCTTCGGTTACACAGAGCAGGTTTGTTCATTAAACATTACAAGTTCATTATTAATAATATAACTGCAGCTTTGTTCAATAAATATTCACTCTGTCGACGATTAAAGCCACGTTAGCTTCTCGGGTGTCGTTAGCTTCTGTGGTGCCGTTAGCTTCTGTGGTGTCGTTAGCTTCTGTGGCGCCGTTAGCTTCTGTGGTGTCGTTAGCTTCTCTGGTGTCGTTAGCTTCTGTGGTGCCGTTAGCTTCTGTGGTGTCGTTAGCTTCTCTGGTGTCGTTAGCTTCTCTGGTGCCGTTAGCTTCTGTGGTGTCGTTAGCTTCTGTGGTGCCGTTAGCTTCTGTGGTGTCGTTAGCTTCTCTGGTGTCGTTAGCTTCTCTGGTGTCGTTAGCGTCTGTGGTGCCGTTAGCTTCTGTGGTGTCGTTAGCTTCTCTGGTGTCGTTAGCTTCTCTGGCGTCGTTAGCTTCTCTGGCGCCGTTAGCTTCTGTGGTGTCGTTAGCTTCTGTGGTGCCGTTAGCTTCTCTGGTGTCGTTAGCTTCTCTGGCGTCGTTAGCTTCTCTGGCGCCGTTAGCTTCTGTGGTGTCGTTAGCTTCTCTGGTGTCGTTAGCTTCTCTGGTGTCGTTAGCTTCTCTGGTGTCGTTAGCTTCTGTGGTGCCGTTAGCTTCTCTGGTGTCGTTAGCTTCTCTGGCGCCGTTAGCTTCTCTGGTGTCGTTAGCGTCTGTGGTGTCGTTAGCTTCTGTGGTGTCGTTAGCTTCTCTGGTGTCGTTAGCTTCTCTGGTGTCGTTAGCGTCTGTGGTGTCGTTAGCTTCTGTGGTGCCGTTAGCTTCTCTGGCGTCGTTAGCTTCTCTGGCGCCGTTAGCTTCTCTGGCGCCGTTAGCTTCTGTGGTGCCGTTATCTTCTGTGGTGTCGTTAGCTTCTCTGGTGTCGTTAGCTTCTCTGGTGCCGTTAGCTTCTCTGGTGTCGTTAGCTTCTGTGGTGCCGTTCTGGTAATCCAATCCTCCCTTTAATCCAGATAAAGGCTGCATTTGGGTATTTCAAAAGTTAAGACAGAGATCTGGATCAATTTAATACCAGATTTCAGGATTATTTGGATCCCACCTCAGAGGTGGATTTGACAAAGCCTCAGCTCCACTTCTCCTAGATATTGATACTCAAGATGTTCATTACACTTCATCTAAATTAGTGTTTTAGTTGTAAGTAATTTCAAGCATAGAAAAATATTGTTTGGCCATACTTCCTGAAACTGCTGTAAATAAGTAACAAATACAGACCGATTTCTCAACGTCTAGTTTCACCTAACATTGTAACCTGTTTGTACCAAAACACCCAACATATGTTTGTGGTCAGACAAAGGCAAGGAAATGCAGTGCAAAGCAAATTTATTTGTATAGCACATTCTTTTCTTTACATAGAGTTCAAGAAACAACACAGGGATTAACATAATAAGCACATGGAGAACAACTCAGAATGAACTGCATAATTCATGCTAGTACTGTGTATTTTTCCAATACTGCAGCAGTCTGCTTTGCACACATGTAAAAAAAAAATAATAATTTTTTTTTAAGTCCGCTGTTTTGTCAATAACATAACGTTAAACTCTGAACAGGCTGGTGTTTAAAGAGTTCATGTATGACGTACTTCAGATTAATTCCCTTTTAAATTAAGCCATAGACCGCAAAATATATCAAAGTCAGCGACCTTGCTAGCCTGCTAGCTACTTAACATGCAAGTCAGTGGAGCCAGGTTAGCTACTGTTAGCATGACTTCAGCTCAATGAGAGATCGGTACGCCCACGTTTAACTAGGTGACAGTTCAAATAGCTGGCTCACATGAGATGGTGGGTGGCCTTTGTATGGTCTTTAAAACACTACACATTAGGTAACAGTAAATCAATCAATCGATCAATCAATTTTATTTATAAAGCCCAATATCACAAATCACAATTTGCCTCACAGGGCTTTACAGCATACGACATCCCTCTGTCCTTTGGACCCTCACAGCGGATAAGGAAAAACTCCCCAAAAAACCCTTTAACGGGGGAAAACTGGTAGAAACCTCAGGAAGAGAAACTGAGGAGGGATCCCTCTTCCAGGACGGACAGACGTGCAATAGATGTCGTACAGATCAGATCAACTTAATAAATAACAGTAATCCGTATGACACAATGAGACAGAAAGAGAGACAGAGACAGAAACAGAGAGAGATGCAGGACAGACGGTAATGACAGTAGCTAACAACAACATTAATGAAAGTAATAATATTATAATTATGATTCTGGCTACTGTGGTACAATACGTTGAAAGTAAATATTAATATCTGACAATATTAACATATGTGACAATAATCATATGTGTATAATAACAGTAGAAGTATGACTAATGATAACAGCAGCAGCAGGAGGCATCTGGCAGGACCACGGCAGCAGCACAACCACACACGTCACACCGTCCAGGCACCGCTGCAATATAAGTTAACCTGCGAGACAGTGGAGCACAAAGGCTCCGGAGAAGAAGACGAGTTAGCAAGATGCAGTAACAGGACGAGAGAGAGAGAGAGAGCGAGAGAGCGCCCGGTGTATATGTGTAGGGGGGGGTCCCCTGGCAGACTGGGCTTGTGTGTGTGTGTGTGTGTGTGTGTGTGTGTGTGTGTGTATGTACATGTAAGTATATAGTAGTATAGTTCGTAGCTTAGACAGCATCCTCCTCTCTGACACCACCATCAGAGAGTCACACTCAGTTCCCACAAAGTCACTGGCAGTTTGTTGAGTCTGTTGTCGTCCGCCACCCTCAGCCTGCTGCCCCAGCACCCAACAGCATAGAGGATAGCACTGGCCACCACAGACTCATAGAAAATCCTGAGCATAGTCCGGCAGATGTTGAAGGACCTCAGTCGCCTCAGAAAATAGAGACGGCTCTGGCCCTTCCTGTAGAGAGCGTTAGTGTTCTTAACCCAGTCCAGTTTATTGTCAGTGTGTACCCCCAGGTACTTATAGTCCTCTACAGTGTCCACACTGACCCCCTGGATGGAAGCAGGGATCACCAGTGTCTTGGTCCTCCTCAGATCCACAGCCAGTTCTTTTGTCTTTGCCACGTTGAGCTGCAGATGGTTCTGCTCACACCATGTGACAAAGTTATCCACAGCTGCCCTGTACTCATCCTCATCACCCTTGCTGATACATCCAACTATAGCAGAGTCATCAGAAAACTTCTGAAGATGGCAGGTCTCAGTGCAATAGCTGAAGTCCGTGGTGTAGAGGGTGAAGAGGAAGTGAGAAAGGACAGTCCCCTGCGGGGCCCCAGTACTGCTGACCACTCTGTCTGACACACAGCATTGCAAGCGCACATACTGTGGTCTGCCAGTCAAGTAGTCTACAATCCAGGACACCAGGGGGGCATCCACCTGCATTGCTGTCAGCTTGTCACCCAGTAGAGCTGGACGGATGGTGTTGAACGCACTAGAGAAGTCAAAAAACATGACCCTCACAGTGCTCGCCGGCTTATCCAGATGGGTGTAGACACGGTTGAGCAGGTAGATGATGGCGTCCTCAACTCCAAGTCGGAACTGATAGGCGAACTGGAGGGGGTCCAAAAGTGGCTTGACCATGGGCCGGAGCTGCTCCAAGACGAGTCTCTCCAGGGTCTTCATGATGTGGGAGGTCAATGCCACGGGTCTGTAGTTCTTGGAGCCACTGGGACGCGATGTCTTTTGCACAGGAACGAGGCAGGATGTCTTCCACAGCAAGGGGACCCTCTGGAGACTCAGGCTCATGTTGAAGACATGCTGAAGTACTCCACATAGCTGGGGGGCACAGGCTTTGAGCACCCTGGGGCTGACACCATCAGGGCCTGCAGCCTTATTTGAGTGGAGTCTCATCAGCTGTCTTCTCACATGGTCAGCAGTGAAGCACACTGTGGAGGTGACGACATGTGGGGGAGGGGTGTAGTCCTCATGATGGAGAGAGCAGTCAGCCTGACCACAGGGGGAGGAGGTGTGAGGAGGAGGAGGGGGGGTCAAACAGGAGGGTGTTGAGGTGTGAGAGGGAGAAGTGGGGGAGGAGGGTGGAGTGGGAGATGGTTGACCAAGACAGACAGCAGAAGAGTCGGGGGGGGGGGGGGGGTAGGGTAGGGTTAGGGTTAGGGTTACCTCTCCTTAGCCTCCCTGATCTTCATCTTCAGCTCCCCTTGTATTGTTCTCACCTCCTCTCTGTTACCAGCTCTGAAGGCCCTCTTCTTTGCATTGAGGATGGCTTTGATGTCCTTTGTTACCCATGGTTTGTTAGTTGGGTAACAATGGACAGTCCTGGCTGGGACAGTGAAGTCCACACAGAAACTGATGTAGTCCGTGACGCATTCTGTGAGCCCGTCGAAAACAGCCCTGCAGTGTCTCGTAAGTCTCCTCCGACCATCTCCTCACTGTCCTCATGGACGCTGGCTGGCTCTTGACTAGTGGTACATAGCAGGGGTTGAGGTGCACCAGGTTGTGGTCTGACCTACCCAGAAGGGGGAGGGGGGAGCAGCTGTATGCATCTTTGGCGTTTGCATACAGCAAGTCTAGTGTTCTCTCCTCTCTGGTAGGGCAGCTCACATACTGTGTCAACAACATGAAGCCAGGGACAACAGCAATATTTAACAAAAATTCGGCTCCATTACAGCTCACAGGGTTCATTGACAAAACAACTGTCTTATACTAAACATGTTTTCCAAACAAATTTGACATGCTAATGTTTTTAGCACAAGCCTATGGCATTTTACATTGTATAAATTAGCCGAGTGAATAGCAGAGATTTCCTCCTCTTCACAGTTTGTCTCTTATCTGTGAAATCAGAGCTTTTGAATAGCTTTGTTTCAGCTCCTCCTGGACAGTTTGAGTCTGCAAGGAAACAGATCTGTGAAACTCACAGCAACTGCACCTGTGTGTTGGACAGCCATTCTGTTTCCACTGAGGGAAATGGTTTCAGCTCACAAACATGGACATTGAGTCAATGCAGAAGTATTAATTCCGCCTTAACACTTTCTGCAGTACTTCAGTGGTTTGAGCACAGAACACCTGAAAATGATTAGTAGGAGCTTGATGTGAAACATTTGATGCTCAACATCTGTGCTGTTTGTGGGAGCAGCTGTTGAATCTGAACAGATCTCAGTGGTTTTCAGTGTCCAGGAACTTGACTCACAGCAAACTCTGGCATCCCAGGACCCAGTGTTCTCACATAAAGAGGACCAAGAGGACCTGAACCACAATTAAGACCCAGGAGCCTCCACACATTAAAGAGGACCAGGAGGACCCAGAGCCTCCACATTAAAGAGGACCAGGAGGACCCAGAGCCTCCACACATTAAAGAGGACACAGGAGGACCCAGAACCCACTGTGAGGGAGGACCCAGAGGACTAGACACAGTTCAGTAAGGAGGAGGACCCAGAGAGGAATGAGGACACACATTAAAGAGGACCAGAGAGACCGACCCAGAACCCCACACATTAAAGAGGACCAGGAGACCCAGACACATTAAAGAGGACCAGGAGGACCCAGAGCCTCCACACATTAAAGAGGACCAGGAGGACCCAGAGCCTCCACACATTAAAGAGGACCAGGAGGACCCAGAACCCCCACACATTAAAGAGGACCGGGAGGACCCAGAGCCTCCACACATTAAAGAGGACCAGGAGGACCCAGAACCCCCACACATTAAAGAGGACCAGGAGGACCCAGAACCCCCACACATTAAAGAGGACCAGGAGGACCCAGAGCCTCCACACATTAAAGAGGACCAGGAGGACCCAGAGCCTCCACACATTAAAGAGGAACAGGAGTTCACATTCTCTCCTGTCCCTGTGAAGAGTGAAGATGATGAAGAGAAACCTCAGTCCTCACAGCTTCATCAAAGACACACTGAACAGATGGAAACTAGAGCTGATGGAGAGGACTGTGGAGGACCAGAACCAGCCAAGAACTCAGATCCAGATACACATTTACAACCTGAGACTGATGACAGTGATGATTGGATAGAGACCAGAGAACCTCAGTCAGGTTTAAACTCTCTTAAAAATGATGAAGACCCTGTTAGTGACTTGGAATATAGTGCTGATGAGAAACCATTTAGCTGCTCTGAGTGTGGGAAAAAATATAGTCACAGTTCAACACTAACGATTCACATGAGATCCCATACAGAAGAAAAACAATTTAGCTGCTCTGTGTGTGGGAAAAGATTTTGTAGAAGTGGAGTTCTGAGGACACACATGAGAACTCACACAGGAGAAAAACCATATATTTGCTCTGAGTGTGGGAAAAGATTTCCTCAAAAAAATCATCTGAAGACACACATGACAACTCACACAGGAGAAAAAAGATTTAGCTGCTCTGAGTGTGGGAAAAGATTTCTTCGAAGTGGAGATGTGAGAAGACACATGAGATTTCATACAGGAGAAAAACCATTTAGCTGCTCTGAGTGTGGGAAAAGATTTCTTCGAAGTGGAGATGTGAGAAGACACATGAGATTTCATACAGGAGAAAAACCATTTAGTTGCTCTGAGTGCGGGAAAAGATTTTCTCTGTCAGGTGCTCTGAAGACACACATGAGAACTCATACAGGAGAAAAACCATACATCTGCTCTGAGTGTGGGAAAAGATATTCTCGCTCATCTACTCTGAAGGTACACATGAGATCTCATACAGGGGTTTGGAAAGATATTCCCGCGCAAAGAAAACTTAGTCAAGTGACAGTCCACACAGGAGAGAAACCTCTCCGCTGCCATGTTTGTAACCAGAGATTCACTTGGCCTCACCAACTCAGAAACCATCAGTGTGTTGGTTGTCAGTCCTCACAGCCTCGTCAAAGTCAAAATGAGGAGAACAGAAAGGCAGAGCCTCCAGCCAGCAGCTCAGCTGAACAGATGGAAACAGAGGCTGATGGAGAGGACTGTGGAGGACCAGAACCAGCCAGGAACTCAGATCCAGATACACATTTACAACCTGAGATCGGTCACAAGACTGGAGAGTCTTCTGAGTCTTTTTGGGACCATCCTCTGTAAGCCCTAGAGATGGTTGTGCTGAAAATCCCAGTAAATAGACAGACCTTGGTTGGAACCAGTGGTTACTTGACTTCCTGTTGCCTTTCTATCATCTTGAACCAGTCTGGCCATTCTCCTCTGACCTCTGGCATCAACAAGGCATTTTGGCTCACTGGATATTTTCTCTTTTTGGGACCATCCTCTGTAAACCCTAGAGATGGTTGTGCTGAAAATCCCAGTAAATACTCAGACCAGTCCGTCTGGCACCAACAACCATGCCACGTTCAAAGTCTCTTAAATCACCTTTCTTCATCATTCTGATGCTCTGTTTGAACTTCAGCAGCTCGTCTTCACCATGTCTACCTAATAAAGTGGCCAGTGAATGTATAACTGTTGATCCATCATACAGCAGTAATGTGACAGTTGAAAAAGGAACCAGATACCTCTCTTTTTCCAATTCCACCTTAGGCTTAAGGAGTTAACCTTAAATTTACACACATAATGACTTCTTACATGAAAGGTTTAATTTGAATTTGAATATTTGCACTTTCTATATCTCAGACATTGAAACATCTTTTCTACTCTTGTAATTGACTTTTTTCAATATTGGTTGAGTTATAGTCATCAAAATATTGTGACTGTAAATTATGGAAATGTAAAGGTTGGTATCCAACTGGAGGACAAGAAAGCAGGGTTTGAGATCAATAATTTAATTATTTTGGCAATAAAAATTATATTTACAATTTTTTTTTTTTTTTTTTTTAGAAAACAAGCCCCTTTTTTCCTGCATTTCTACATGAGATCATTCTGTATTAAAAAATGTGTGAAATGCTGTAAAATTGGAAAGGCCCTATGTCTGTATGAATATATGTGGACCATAACCCTTTAAAACCCGAGCAAATTGGCCTGATTCCTTTCAAGAACACATAACAACGGCAATGAGCAACATTGCTCATTTCCTAGTTTTATGATAATTGTCAAAATTTTCCTTCCTCTTTCTTTTCTTTGTCATGTTTTCAGCTCTTGTGACATTTGCTATTTTCTTGAAATTTCTTGCTGAGGGGCTCATTGCCTTTTAACGACATTTTTGAAAGAAACCAAACCAATACACTTGGGTTTCAAAGATTTATATGCTTATGAAAGGTGTCTGGATGCTGCGCAAGGAAACTGATGTCTCTCCAGGTTTCAAAGGGTTAAATCCGGAATAACCACTTGTACTTTGTTATTTTATTTTTGTTTATATCTGTTTTGCAGTTAGCTTTAATACTGTAATCTATATTCATCTGTCAGGATGTGGCTTTTTTTTATTGTTGTAAATGCATTTCTTATTGCCTTTTTAAAAATTTGAATGCCACTAATGAAAAAAGAAAACACGCTTCCTGTGCCTTTTTATTGTTGCCAGGCAACCACGCCATCATCCCCTTACACTAACCTTCCAGTGTAATCAATCTACCCTTTATTTAGGCTAGTTGTTAAAAATGTTGAGGCAGAGGGTACTGTCTGTAGCTCTGGTTGAGGGTGAGAGGCTGTCAGCAGATAAACAGAGATCTGTGTGGGTACATGAGACCCAAAAAAAAGAGGCTGGATCATGGGGAGTACCACCAGTTGGTCCAGGAGCTTCTCCTCCATCATGGACATTTACAGTTATATTTTAGGATGTGTCAGGGGCAGTTTGACAACCTGGGGGGTATTCCATCAGCAGGCAAAAGGCAAATCCAGGCTTAAATGGCCAAGTCTGGCTAATGTGAGCCAGAGTTCTGTTCCGTCAAAGTGGCTAAGATTTGCCTTACATCAGTAACCATGGAAACCATGGTTCTGGCTAAGCCTGATACATCGAGCTAAACTCTGGTTTCTGTTCCATCAAACTGAGCCACAACTCCGTTCCATCGAGGTGGTTAACCTGAATCCCAGCCTAGTAACCATGGTAACTTACGCTGCCGGGCAATCCTGGTCTGTAGCAGGATGAAGGTGAGGATTAGCTCCATCTACAGTACAGGCCAAAAGTTTGGACACACCTTCTCATTCAATGCGTTTTCTTTATTTTCATGACTATTTACATTGTAGATTCTCACTGAAGGCATCAAAACTATGAATGAACACATGTGGAGTTATGTACTTAACAAAAAAAGGTGAAATAACTGAAAACATGTTTTATATTCTAGTTTCTTCAAAATAGCCACCCTTTGCTCTGATTACTGCTTTGCACACTCTTGGCATTCTCTCCATGAGCTTCAAGAGGTAGTCACCTGAAATGGTTTTCCAACAGTCTTGAAGGAGTTCCCAGAGGTGTTTAGCACTTGTTGGCCCCTTTGCCTTCACTCTGCGGTCCAGCTCACCCCAAACCATCTCCATTGGGTTCAGGTCCGGTGACTGTGGAGGCCAGGTCATCTGCCGCAGCACTCCATCACTCTCCTTCTTGGTCAAATAGCCCTTACACAGCCTGGAGGTGTGTTTGGGGTCATTGTCCTGTTGAAAAATAAATGATGGTCCAACTAAACGCAAACCGGATGGGATGGCATGTCGCTGCAGGATGCTGTGGTAGCCATGCTGCTTCAGTGTGCCTTCAATTTTGAATGAATCCCCAACAGTGTCACCAGCAAAACACCCCCACACCATCACACCTCCTCCTCCATGCTTCACAGTGGGAACCAGGCATGTGGAATCCATCCGTTCACCTTTTCTGCGTCTCACAAAGACACGGCGGTTGGAACCAAACATCTCAAATTTGGACTCATCAGACCAAAGCACAGATTTCCACTGGTCTAATGTCCATTCCTTGTGTTTCTTGGCCCAAACAAATCTCTTCTGCTTGTTGCCTCTCCTTAGCAGTGGTTTCCTAGCAGCTATTTGACCATGAAGGCCTGATTCGCAGTCTCCTCTTAACAGTTGTTCTAGAGATGGGTCTGCTGCTAGAACTCTGTGTGGCATTCATCTGGTCTCTGATCTGAGCTGCTGTTAACTTGCGATTTCTGAGGCTGGTGACTCGGATGAACTTATCCTCAGAAGCAGAGGTGACTCTTGGTCTTCCTTTCCTGGGTCGGTCCTCATGTGTGCCAGTTTCGTTGTAGCGCTTGATGGTTTTTGCGACTCCACTTGGGGACACATTTAAAGTTTTGCAATTTTCCGGACTGACTGACCTTCATTTCTTAAAGTAATGATGGCCACTCGTTTTTCTTTAGTTAGCTGATTGGTTCTTGCCATAATATGAATTTTAACAGTTGTCCAATAGGGCTGTCGGCTGTGTATTAACCTGACTTCTGCACAACACAACTGATGGTCCCAACCCCATTGATAAAGCAAGAAATTCCACTAATTAACCCTGATAAGGCACACCTGTGAAGTGGAAACCATTTCAGGTGACTACCTCTTGAAGCTCATGGAGAGAATGCCAAGAGTGTGCAAAGCAGTAATCAGAGCAAAGGGTGGCTATTTTGAAGAAACTAGAATATAAAACATGTTTTCAGTTATTTCACATTTTTGTTAAGTACATAACTCCACATGTGTTCATTCATAGTTTTGATGCCTTCAGTGAGAATCTACAATGTAAATAGTCATGAAAATAAAGAAAACGCATTGAATGAGAAGGTGTGTCCAAACTTTTGGCCTGTACTGTATGATCAAAAAATGTTCAATAGACAAGAACAAACACCTAAAAGACAGTTCTGCCAGTGCTTTTACACACTCACAACTGCCATGTAATGATAAAGTAATATGTAGATCATAAAATATATAACGTAATTAATAAAAAAAACTAATGAAAAACAAATTAAAATGTAATAAAAATAAGATAATTTAAAAAAAACCCACAATTTAATAAAAAACAAAACTATAATAAGATGAAACTGAGGCATTAAAAAAAGATTGTACATGAATATGTGATTGCTCTCCGACCCCCACCCCACTGTGTTTCCAATTGGCTAGCAAATTCACAGCCAATTAAGGTCAACTGACAACGGCCAGAGAAGGAGAGGGACACACCCAGAGAGACACAGAGACAGAGCAACAGAGAGTAAATTAGGAAATAATGGCATGCCCCTTCATCGAGGATCCTGTTGATGAGGAGGCCCACATTGTACAGAGGGCCTTCCAACCACCACTAGACCCAAGGGTCTTCCAGGACAGGACCAGTCCACTGATACAGACGGACTCCTATCTGTGGGAGAGGTACCGGTTCAGCAGGCAGAGCATAGTGTATCTATGCAGTTTGCTGGAACACACATTATAACGGTCACACGCTGCAGCCAGTCTCTGACCACTGTGCAGTCAGTCTGTACTGCACTGAGGTTCTTTGCTAGCGGTACATTCCTGGATAGTGTTGGTGATGCTGAGAGGCTAAGTAAGGCAGCTGTTTGCAGAGAGGTAAAAAGGGTGTATTTTCTATTCATTTTGATTATTTCTAGCATCACCATACATCATGCATAGGGCTTGATTTGTTCACATTAACATATGGTTATCTTTTATACTTATGAATTAACCATGACACAAAACAACCACATTAAAAAGGGACACACACCATTGTGGTCTGTCTGCTCCTCATCCTACAGCACATTCCATACATTTAAGGGGATTTTCCTTATTTTGATATAATCAGGGATAGAGCTTACAACTGATGAGAAATAGATAACTGATTCACTATCACCTGCATTCACTTCATAGTTTTCCTCATCTCCACTGAATTGATGGATTTGCTAAATGGAATTTTCTACAATCAATAGATAAATGTAACGTGATTATTTCCTATAAACTGATCATTTCTGAAATGTCATAATCTACAATCAATTATGTGATAAATGCCATGATTGACATAAAATAGTTTGATTAAATGCATCATCTGAAATGTACATAGGAATCAGTAGATAAATGTGATAAATAGTCGTTGCGTACCACTTACTCAAAGAACACTCTCTGTAAACGCGGCTCTTCTTCTTCTCTCAATTTATTGGTGGATCGCAACAACTTCCAGGTGCATACCACCACCACCTACTGTACAAGAGTGTGCAATGTATCCGAAATCATTCACTATTCCCTACTACATGCCATATAGCCTGTTTCTTAAATCCTACTCGTAAACACGGCTCCTCCTTTTTCTGTGGTTTAATGGCTGCGGGCCGCTGCGGGCATGCAGACTTACTTCCGCCTCCGGGTGGCGTATTCTGGTTTTCTGACTTGCGCTGTGTGTCTGACCCGACCGAGGCTACGCTAAATAGCCATATAGAGAAAGGCTTTTTTTTTTTTTTTTTATCGCTGTTGGGTTTAAATAAATATGCGGATCTTCAAGGTGGGGTGATACGAACTAGGGACAGTTTTATAAATGGTGAAAAGTTCCACACAGCTGCTTTAAGGAGGGACAAACTTGCATTAGCATACTGGATTCGGTTAAGAGGATGTGGGGATGAAAACACTACCAAAAGTGTCCTAAATGAATGTTGGGAATATAATAGTTTTAAGGGAAAAGGGTTTGGATGGAAGATCAAAGATCAGCATTAAACATGACACATACAACCAAGATTTAATTTGTAAAGGGTGAACGTAAAGCACTAATCAAGAAGAAAATCGATTAATTTTGGCAGAAGAAGTGGGATGAGGACAGTAAGGGCAGAACTTATTATGGAATACAAAACACAGTTAGAGCACAGAGCATTAAGGGAAGAAGTAGAAGAGAGGAAGTAGTCTTGTCGAGATTAAGATTAGATCACACTGGTTTGAATGTAGCTTTATTTTTATTGGGAAAAGTAAATTTGCGGGGTTGTGCAATTTGTAATAAATTAGAAAATGTGGAACATGTAATTATGCACTGTACTAAATATAATGAAGAAAGGATTACGTTACAACAAAGGGTGAGAGAGGCAGGACGAGACTGGAATTTGGAAGGGATACAGGGAACCAAGGGAGATAAGGTGTGGGGAATGCAGAGGGGAGTAATAGATTTCTTAGTTAGTACTGGTTTGTTTCATAGAATATAGCTGCTGACTGTCTTGTTTGTTTATTGTTACTATTTGTTTATTTATTTAGTTATTTATTCTCATATGATATGATATAATGTAAAACCAGATCCTGTTCTACATACTCCGGTACAGTAGGTGGCGGTATGCACCTTTTAAGTTTAAAATTGAAAGAAGAAGGAAAAAACCCGCGCATCGCGGAAACACTTCCTGGATTAAGATCCTCCTTGCTCGGCTTGGAAGCATGGGAGTGGTCGTCGAGGATGATGACGCCAGAAAAGGGAGACGGTGGCGCAGAGATTTAAAATTGTGTTTGATAAAGAATCTGAGAAGATAATCGACAGAATTAACTTTGAGTGAATGTGTGTGAGTTTACGCTGGTCTTCCCACTCCCATGGGTGCAGATCCCGGGGGGGATGAAAAACACAAATTGTCCCCCCCAATTCTAAATAACCTAAATGATTGAAATTGAACAAATGTACACAGTAGTCCCATATACTAGGAAAAAAAAGGGAAGATGATGAGGAGAATTGGGAATCTGTGAGAGGCGAGAGATGAGAACATGAGTAGACATAACATGCCTGAGACCCTGAAACACGAAGTAGCATTAACTAACAGGGAAGCAGTGAAAAGGAGGGGGATGGCTCCATGTACTATTGGCTTTTTAAGAGAAATAAACAGTAAAGGTAAGCATATGATTCTCTGTGTAGTGCTTTTTGAATGACTTGGTGATGAGCGTCTATGAAATCATGAAATATGCTGGCAATCTCAAGCGCTCTGTGGGCATGATTTGCACGTGTGCAATTAAAAAAAAAAAAAAAAAAAAATCACAACTGATTGTGTCCCCCCCAAACCTGTCATCAGATCTGCACCCATGCCCACTCCAGTCGGGTGAAAATGGGCTCCCGCAGCGGTTTTCGCGGTCGGGGAGGCTTTACTCGTGTTGCAGGAAATCTGGACCGAGACTCCATGGCTGGGCACAGCTGGTCCGGGAATGGGTCGGGCTCTGAGATAGGGCAAGACTGGAACAATGATGAGATGGAGCTGGAAGGAAATAAGGGACAGAAGAGGGGAGATCCGAACCAGCAAGAAAGTTTGAGAGGAGGAAACATTCACAAGAGGCAGAGAAGTGAGATAGGTGTGAGTTTGGATGAAAGTGTGAAAGGGAGGTTTAGCCCAGAGGGAGGGCAATAAGCTGGTGGTGATCTTACGCTTTGGGGAGGCTGAGCAGAAAAAGATGAAAGCTATTAATCCACTGATGGTGACAAAAGACCTAGGCAGCTGGGGGAGATCAAAAAGTGCTACCTGATGGGAATCTCCTGGTGTCATGCTCAGATGAGGGACAAGTAGAAAAACCTAAGGGTATGAAAGAAGTAGTAGGTTTGGTCTGAGTCTACTGCACTGTAGGTAGTGATCACTATCCCGTATTGTGCACGCTAGGTGGTCAGGTGGAGGGGGGTGCAAGGGGTGGTAACACTCGGTGGGTGTTAGGTAAGGCGGACTGGAGTTTATTTAAGATGACTAGTGAAGAGATTTTAGGTAAGATTGACTTATTGGTGGATGTTGATGAGATAAATAAGGGGTTCTCATCGGGGGTTATAGAGGCAGCAGAGAGAGCGATACCTCAGAGTAGGGGTGGGAGGGAGAGGAAGCTGGTCCCATGGTGGTCTGAGGAGTGTCAGCAGGCGGTGAAGGAAAGGAATAGGCCATTTAGGTTAGTTAAGAAGACACTTTCCCAACAGCACCTGTTCCAGTATAAAAGAGCCCAGGCACTTCTGAGGAAGATAGTGAGGAGGGCAAAGAGAGCAGCCTGGAGGGGGTATTGTAGTGGAATAGGGCGGACAGCGCCAGTGGGAGAAGTGTGGGGGATGATAAAGAAGATGGGGGGAGACAGGAGAGAATGGGGATACCCAGTGTTGGTGTGTGGTGAAGAGACAGCAATATCAGATGGGGAGAAGGCAGAACTTATGGCCAGATCTTTCTCTAAGGCGCATGATCTGAAGAATCTGTCTGAAGAAGGAATAAGGAGGAGGGAAGCTACCTTGAGTCTCCATCCGGGTGTGGTAGGTAGGAAGGAGAGGGGAGGGGATATTCTTGATGAACCTTTTACGTTAGCAGAGATGGTAAGAGCTATAAATAAGTCCAAGCCCACTTCTCCTGGCAAAGATAGGGTGTGTTATAAAATGCTGCAAAACCTGGGGGATGAGGCTTTGGGGGCGTTGTTGTATATCTACAACAGAGTGTGGGAGGAGGGGAAACTGCCGCAGGGGTGGAAAGAAGCAGTGGTAGTGCCGGTCCAGAAACCAGGCAAGGACCCTACATTACCATCTAGCTACAGACCAATAGCTTTGACTTCTAATATTTGCAAAGTGATGGAGAGGATGGTGACAGACAGGTTATATTATGTGCTGGAGAGGAGAGGTGTACTGGCGGGATATCAGTGTGGTTTTAGGAGAGGAAGAAACACCATGGTTGCTGTGATTAGACTAGAGGATGAGGTAAGGAGAGCCCAGGCTAACAAGGAGTCAGTGATAGCTGTATTTTTTGATATAGAGAAGGCTTATGACATGATGTGGAGAGAAGGTCTGCTGATAAAATTGCACAAGTTGGGAATAGGTGGGAGAATGTTTAATTGGATTAGAGATTTTTTAACTGACAGAAAGATTCAGGTTCGGATTGGCTCTGTTTTATCCAGTCAGTTCCAGATCAGTAACGGGACTCCTCAGGGGAGTGTCATCAGTCCTCTTCTCTTTACTATCATGATTAATGATATTTTTGCTGGGGTACAGGGGGACATAGGGAGGTCCCTATTTGCTGACGATGGGGCTCTCTGGAAAAGGGGGAGATGTTTGGAAAATGGGGTAAGGAAGGTGCAGGAAGCAATAGATGAAGTGGAGCAGTGGGGGTTGAAATGGGGCTGCAGGTTCTCAGTGGAGAAGACGCAGACTGTGTTCTTCATGAGGAAGAAGGTGGAGGATGGTCTCAGGCTCAGGTTATATGGGCAAGAGCTGGAGAGGGTTGAGTCTTTTAAGTATTTGGGGGTGGTATTTGATGCTCGTCTGACATGGGAAAGCCATGTTAAGAGGATAGGAGAAAGGGGAAAAAAGGTGTTGAATGTGATGAGGTGCTTAGCAGGTAGGAGTTGGGGGCTAGTTGTGAGGCTCTGAGGGCAGTGTATGTGTCACTGGTGAGGTCGGTGCTGGACTATTGCTGTTTGGTGTATGGGTTGGCGGCCCAGACACACCTCAGGAAGCTGGATGCGCTTCAGGCCCAGGCTTTAAGGATCTGCAGTGGGGCATTTAAGTCTTCGTCAGTATCTGCTCTGCAAGTGGCCATGAATGAAATGCCACTGGAAATAAGAAGGGGACAGCTGATGGCTAATTACTGATCTAGTTTGCAGGGACATGGAGACTCTCACCCTACTATGGGGTGCTAAGGGACTGCTGGGAGAATGGAAAGAGAAAGAAGAACTTTGGCCGAGTAGGTAAGGATGTGGCAGGAGAGTTTGGAGTAGGGGGGTTACGGTTATGCCCATCGGTGGTGTACCTAGTCGTGGCTCCCTGGATGTTGGAGTGGCCTGTAGTGGATTGGCGGCTGTTGGAGGAGAAAAAGACTGGAAGAGGGGTGGTGGTAGGGGTCTTTAAGAGTCTCACTCGGGTTTCTTATAGGGATTTTACTCTGATATTTACAGATGGATCGAAGGACATGGAGACCGAGGTGACAGGGTTTGGAGTAGTTGTTCCAGAGAAGGGGGTGTCACTTAACAGGAGGACTACGAACAGACTGAGTGTGTACACTGTGGAGATGGTAGCTGTGCTGATGGCGCTCAGATGGGCTGAGCATGCTCGGGTGGAGAGCGTGTTAATATGCTGTGACTCGGCTTCAGTGTTAACTAGCTTAAGGTCCTTCCATTCTGGAAGCAGGCAGGGCTTGCTATATGAAATTTTGATGTGTGTGACTCGGTGTGTGAGTCAGGGTAGTAGTGTGAGATTTCTGTGGGTTCCTGCACATGTAGGAGTGGTGGGCAATGAAGAGGCAGATGCGTTAGCTAAGAGGGCTCTAAAGAAGGAGAGAGTAGATATGCGTATTAGGATTAGTAAAGCAGAGGCAAAGGGGATAATTTGGGAAAAGGCAAATCAGTTATGGCAGGCTAGATGGGATAAGGAAGAGAAGGGTCGGCACTTCTACCAAGTGCAGCGTAGTGTTAAAGGGCAGGGGGTCAGGAGTGGCAGCAGGAGGGATGAAATAGGATGGATGAGGCTAAGGTTGGGACACTGTGTGCTGAATAAAACACTGAAGATGATAGGGAGGCACCAGTCAGGGTTATGTGAGGGGTGTGGGGAGGAGGAAGAATCAGTGGAACATGTATTGCTGTGGTGTAGGGCATATGAAGAACATAGGAGAAAGATGAAGGACAAGATGAGAAGTGTGGGGATCCTGGGATTTGAGCTAAAGGATATACTCAGTGAGGGCAGTGGGGCTAAATTGAAGATGGTGGTGGAGTTTCTGAAGAGCATAGGGGTGTATGACAGAATATAAGGATAAGGGATGTAGGAAATATGTAACTATTATTATTATTATTTAATTATATTATTATTTAATTAATTAATTTAGTTTTTATTTTATTTATTTATTTATTTGTGTTTTTATTTCTTTCTTTATTTTTTTTTTTGTTAGTTAATTAAACAATTTATTTCTATTTATTTACTTAGGGCAAGGAAATAAGCAAGTTGGGTTATTGGAGCCTGACCCACACCCGGGTCAGAAGGTGGCGGTAATGCCCCGTTGTAAAGGTGGCCAACTGCCGTTAAACTCCACGAAGAAGCAGAAGCATCGGCACAACACGCAACATCACGAGCTCAAACGCCTCTAGACATTCAGCTTAAAACAGCACATTTGGAAGAGTTTAAACGCTTTATTTAAACGCTCACTACTTTTAAAGTGTGAAAATGTCGAACGTCCAAATGCTGAGATCGTTTGTGAAGCAGCGACTAACTCCGGCTGATGGAGAGATATTTGGGCTGTTTGAAAGAACGATAGCAGAGTACGAGGAGGGACATTGTCGATCAAAAGAGGAGAACGAGCGACAACGGAAACTACTGGACGCTGTTTTCAACCCTCAGCTTCGGTTACACAGAGCAGGTTTGTTCATTAAACATTACAAGTTCATTATTAATAATATAACTGCAGCTTTGTTCAATAAATATTCAGTCTGTCGACGATTTAAAGCCACGTTAGCTTCTGTGGTGCCGTTAGCTTCTGTGGTGCCGTTAGCCTCTGTGGTGTCGTTAGCTTCTCTGGTGTCGTTAGCTTCTCTGGTGTCGTTAGCTTCTGTGGCGTCGTTAGCTTCTGTGGCGTCGTTAGCTTCTCTGGTGTCGTTAGCTTCTGTGGTGCCGTTAGCTTCTGTGGTGCCGTTAGCTTCTCTGGTATTGTTAGCTTCTCTGGCGTCATTAGCTTCTTGGGTATTGTTAGCGTCTCTGGTGTCGTTAGCTTCTGTGGTGTCGTTAGCTTCTGTGGTGCCGTTAGCTTCTGTGGTGCCGTTAGCTTCTCTGGCGTCATTAGCTTCTTGGGTATTGTTAGCGTCTCTGGTGTCGTTAGCTTCTCTGGCGTCATTAGCTTCTTGGGTATTGTTAGCGTCTCTGGTGTCGTTAGCTTCTGTGGTGTCGTTAGCTTCTGTGGTGTCGTTAGCTTCTGTGGTGCCGTTAGCTTCTGTGGTGCCGTTAGCTTCTCTGGCGTCATTAGCTTCTTGGGTATTGTTAGCGTCTCTGGTGCCGTTAGCTTCTCTGGCGTCATTAGCTTCTTGGGTATTGTTAGCTTCTCTGGTGCCGTTAGCTTCTCTGGTGTTGTTAGCTTCTCTGGCGTCATTAGCTTTTCGGGTATTGTTAGCTTCTCTGGTGTCGTTAGATGGTCTGGTGTCTTTAGCGTCTCTGGTGCCGTTAGCTTCTCTGGTGCCGTTAGCTTCTCTGGTGCCGTTAGCTTTTTGGTGTCGTTAGCTTCTCTGGTGTCGTTAGCTTCTCTGGTGTCGTTAGCTTCTCTGGCGCCGTTAGCTTCTCTGGTGCCGTTAGCTTCTCTGGTGTCGTTAGCTTCTGTGGTGTCGTTAGCTTCTGTGGTGTCGTTAGCTTCTCTGATGCCGTTAGCTTCTGTGGTAGTGGCAATGTGGTAAAAGCCTCCCTGAATATAAAATGTAAATGACAGACAGCAGGAGGGAGCTCCGACAGCTTTGAAATAAAAACGTAGCAAGGTGAAACAGAACGGCCCGTCGTAATTTCTGATATATAATATGCCAGAAACACAAGTCTATCAAGTTGATCAGGATCAGGTGCGGCTCTCTGTTTCTTTACAATATTACCTGCCGACTAGAGGTTTAACGATACATTGATCTACATCGATTTATTGATTAACGATCCGATTATATCGATGCAAAATGAAAACTTCAATGCATATTGTCATCTTAAAGATGCACATTTATTTTGAAATTCACATAGCACGTCTGTGTCACCATTTCTGGGCAAGCGCGCCTCCACTCAAACAACAAACTGAGCTCAGAAATAAAATGGTCAAATCATATTCTAGTTGTTTTTGTGAGTTGATGTAAAAGATTGTGTTAGATGGGCGTATGATATCGCGTCTTATCGATCACAGGCTCCTCAATCGAATCGAATCAAAATCGTATCGTGACAGACTTTGTGATATCAGCAAACATCGCATCGTCATCCAAACAAATCGATATAATATCGTATCGTGATGAAGCTGGTGATTTACACCCCTACTGCCAACGCTCAGAGCACACAGACGTTCCTAGCGCACACAGGTATTTATGGGCCAGCTTTGAGAGTTGCACCTGTTGGACTCTGTCTCTCCACCAAAGCAGCGGGTTGCTGTCTGCAGAAAGAGGAGTCTCCTTCATGTAGGCTTGCATCTCCAGGATGCCGACACCGCTACCTTTACCAAAGTTACTGCATTTATACAAGTCCCCAAACAGGCTCCCCATTGCTCCCAGGGCAGCAGCTGCCTTTTCTCCCTCTTGTGTACAGTCACTGTCTGTCTCATTGTCCTTCATCTCGTGTGATAAGGTATCACTGACGAGATTTCTCTGTTCGGGTGAAAGGTGGATTAAGGGAGAGAACCAGGGGGTCAGAAAGGCTGTTTTATTGAGAAGCATCCACTTGCTGCTCTCTTCACTGTAGCGCATTTTCAGATTGGCCACCATCCGGCCTGTGAAAATAATAAAATAAATTTAGCCCTATATCACACACTACGTGAAAATGTAAAACTGCATTCACATCTCTAATTGTATTAGAGATATTAGGCGTTGTGAAAAATATGTATTGTTGCAGTGTAGAGGGTATTATGAACTTCATATTTAATAAAGAATAAAAGTCAAATACCTCTCACTTCTTTGATGGCTGGTTTATGCGATGCGTAAATCTGAGAATGCTAATCCACCACGTTCTTTAGATTTTACTAATGAGTTTGACCATTTTTTTGTTATTCCAAATAAAATTAGTTATCATTCCATCTCTTAAAACTTTGTGGGGGGATTGGAACTGGTAGGGCTTGAAAAAGGAAGAGGAACTGCAGGAAGACCACCATTTTTACTGTATCTATTCTACTAAAAATAGAATCTGGTATTGTTTTCCATCTGGTCAGGTCTTGTTTAATTTTTTTCTCTAACTTCTGATAATTAACTTCATAGATTTTATTTAGGTCCGAATGGATTGTTATTCCTAAGTATTTGGTACCACTTGAATTTGAGGTTTCCTTTTGAGTCTTCTGTTGGTTGTTTACCTATACATATAGACTCACTTTTACTTTCGTTAATTTTATATCCTGAATGTTCACTATATTCTTTTATTGTTTTAATAAGTTCTTGAAGTGAAGTTTCAGGTGTAGTCAGATAAAGTATAATGATATACATAAAGTGCTAGTTTGACATTCCTGACCTATAAGCAAACCCTTTATTTCATCTTGCTGTCTGATTGCTTCTGCAAGAGGTTCCATACATAGATTAAAAATTGATGCGGACAGTGGATCTCCTTGTCTGGTTCCTTTATGTATATGAAAGTGTCTTGATAGGGTGCCATTAACTCTTACTTGAGCCACTGGGTTTTTGTACATTGATTTTAACCATGAAATAAAGGTTGGATGGAAACCAAATGCTTTAAATGTTGTAAAGATATATGGCCACAGGACTCTATCGAAAGCTTTTTCAGCATCAAGTGTCAGCAAAAGCAAGTCTTTTCTATTTTTTTGAGAATCAATCACATTTAAAGTGCGTCTTATATTATCAGATAAAAATCTATTGGAGATAAAACCAGACTGATCTGTATCTATTATATCTGGGAGGATGTCTTTAAGCCTGTTTGCTAAAATAGATGTTAATATTTTTTGATGTGTGTTCAGTAAAGATATTGGTCTACAGGAAGATCTATCCGTTTTATCCTTCCCTTCTTTATATATGACTGTGATTATGGATGAGTTCCATGTTGAAGCCCAATTCCCTGATTCTAGGGCAAAGTTATAGGCTTTTTGTAATACAGGTGTCAGGAATTCTCCAAACTCCTGATAGAATTCATTAGTGTACCCATCATCTCCTGGGGCCTTTCCTTTTTTTAGCTTTCTAATTTGTTGTTTTCTTTCATCCATTGTTACTGGTTTAATAAGGTTAGCATTTTTGGATATTGAAACTTGTTTTAATTTAAGTTTGTCAAGATATATTTCTGTTCTTCTTGTATCTATACTTTAAGCATCATCCCTGTGTAATTCCTCATAGTATTTTGCAAATGCTTCTGCAATTTCAGTTTTGTCTGTTAGTATTTCTGATTTATCATCCTTTAACTTAGTAATATATGATTTACTTTTGTGCTTCTTGAGCCTATAAGCTAAAATTTTCATTGATCTTGGCCCCTCATCGTAATACTCTTGTTTTATAAATATTAATAATTTTTCCACTTCTTCTGTCCGCAGTCTAATTCAATGCATTTTTTCTTCAGCTGTTTATTTCATTTCAGATCGCGTGATTTTTATGTTTGTCTTCTCATACTTTTATTTGTAATTTGAGTTCCATCTTAATTTGTTCCCGTTGTCTTTACTGATGAGTACTTCATTATTTCTCCCCTCAAGACAGCTTTCGCCCCCTCCCATAAAATTACATTGTTAATTTCCTCCGTGTCATTTAGTTTAAAATATTCAGTAAAGGTTTTTTTGACAGTCTCTTTTAAACTTCCGTTTTGTAAGAGGGAATTATTCATCCTCCATACATATTCCTTTACTTGAGTTTAATCTGACTGTTAAGGTGACCGTAGCGTGATCTGATAGCGTTATTGTTCCGATAGTGCATTTTTTAATAGTTGCTATGTCTTTCTTAAACACGAAGAAGTAGTCCAATCTATTATATGTTGAATGTCTATTAGAATAATATGTATAATTATTTGTTCTTGGATGCAGTGTTCTCCATACATCCAGCATGCCTAACTCTCTACATGCTTTCCTGAAGATATTTGCATTTTTTTCTGCTTCATGTTTATGTCCTGCCGTTGAATCTATAGAATTTAAAACAAGATTCCAGTCACCTCCAATAATAATTATTCCTTTTCCATGTGTCACTATTAAATCTAGAATTTGGTTCATAAGATCAGTGCCTTCGTCTGGCGGATAGTTAATATTTATAAGTGTTATTTCAATGTTTTCTATTCTGCCCATCAGTAAAACAAACCTTCCTTCCTTATCCATTATACTATTTATCTTCTGAAATTATATGGTTTTTTTATAATGATCACTACGCCTCTCCTTGATGAGCTATATGAGGAGAAAAAAACTTCAGCGTTTGCGATTTTTCCCAACTTCTTATGTTCCTCTTGTGTTAAATGTGTTTCTTGGAGAAACAGTTTATCTCCCTTTTCTTTTTTCAATTGTTGTAGAATCTTTTTTCTCTCCATGAATTTCAGGAGATTTATACCGAAACCAACGTTCAGTATTCATTCTAACTAGAACTTGGGCAGGATCGCAGACCCTCTGTGCAGTTATTCAGCCCTGAAAAGTTTAAGCAAAACATAAAACAACAAAAAACAGTAAAACAACAATCCCACATGTGAAATATTATCATTAACATCGTATCAATGGTGCAGTCGGCTTCCTGATAAGCTACCTTAGAACCAAGGTAGCTGGTTTTTCTCCGTGCGCATCTCATTGCATGGATAGTCTGTGTTCTACTCATGAACAAGAAAAAAGAATATATGTATGTTCCAAACTAGTAGGCAAATTCCTTTCCTCCCATTTCCTTTAAACGCTCTTCTTTCCTCTAAGCTAAGATGAAATATCTACTCTTCTGATCTGATAAGCAAAAAAAAAAAAAAACTCACTCAGACACACACACGCACACACACAATTTCTATTTTTCTCTTTTACTTCTCGCTTAATCTAAAAATACAGATACAGGAAACAGATTTTGATGGGAGAGCTGTCAGACTTGACTCACAGCAAACTCTGGCATCCCATGGACAGTCATTCTCACATAATTCACATAAGCCTGAACAAATGAAGAGCTGCACTGGAGCCTCCAAACATGACAAGAGTCTGAATGGATGTTAATGATTGCTGCGAAAATGAAAGCTTAGCTCAACCTCACTCACTCTGACACAGCTGAGTGAACACTGTGAAGCTGTTTGATGCTCAGAGATCTGTAGAAGTTCAGTAAGGAGTTTTTGGGCTGTGATGTGAATGAACGACAACATTTCTCTGTAACATGTGTGTGTTTCCTGTTTCCTGCAGACGTCCAGCAGCTGTTGGTGGTTAAAGAAGAGGTTCCCCCTGAGCAGCAGGAGTGGAGCTCCAGTGTGGACCAGGAGGACCCAGAGCCTCCACACATGAAAGAGGACCAGGAGGACCCAGAGCCCCCACACATGAAAGAGGACCAGGAGGACCCAGAGCCTCCACACATTAAAGAGGACCAGGAGGACCCAGAGCCTCCACACATTAAAGAGGAACAGGAGGACCCAGAGCCTCCACACATTAAAGAGGAACAGGAGGACCCAGAGCCTCCACACATTAAAGAGGACCAGGAGGACCCAGAGCCCCCACACATTAAAGAGGAACAGGAGGACCCAGAACCCCCACACATTAAAGAGGAACAGGAGGACCCAGAGCCCCCACACATTAAAGAGGACCAGGAGGACCCAGAGCCCCCACACATTAAAGAGGAACAGGAGGACCCAGAACCCCCACACATTAAAGAGGAACAGGAGGACCCAGAGCCCCCACACATTAAAGAGGACCAGGAGGACCCAGAGCCTCCACACATTAAAGAGGAACAGGAGGAACTCTGGATCAGTCAGGAGGGAGAGCAGCTTCAAGGGCTGGAGGAGGATGATATCATCAAGTTCCTTTTCACTCCTGTCCCTGTGAAGAGTGAAGATGATGAAGAGAAACCTCAGTCCTCACAGCTTCATCAAAGACACACTGAACAGATGGAAACTGGAGCTGATGGAGAGGACTGTGGAGAACCAGAACCAGCCAGGACCTCAGATCCAGATACACAGATACAACCTGAGACTAATGACAGTGGTGATGATGATGATTGGACAGAGACCAGAGAACCTCAGTCAGGCTTAAACTCTCTTAGAAATGATGAAGACCCTGTTAGTGACTTGACGTGTAGTGCTGATGAGAAACAATTTAGCTGCTCTGAGTGTGGGAAAAGATTTTGTAGAAGTGGAGTTCTGAAAAGACACATGAGAACTCACACAGGAGAAAAACCATATAGCTGCTCTGAGTGTGGGAAAAGATTTTCTTTGTCAGGTCATCTAAAGGCACACATGAGAACTCATTCAGGAGAAAGACCATTTAGCTGCTCTGAGTGTGGGAAAAGATTTTCTCAGTCGAGTGCTCTGAAAGCACACATGATAACTCACACAGGAGAAAAACCATATAGCTGCTCTGAGTGTGGGAAAAGATTTTGTAGAAGTGGAGTTTTGAAAACACACATGAGAACTCACACAGGAGAAAAACCATATAGCTGCTCTGAGTGTGGGAAAAAATTTTCTTGGTCAGGTCATCTAAAGGCACACATGGGAACTCATTCAGGAGAAAGACCATTTAGCTGCTCTGAGTGTGAGAAAAGATTTTCTCAGTCGAGTGCTCTGAAGGCACACATGATAACTCACACAGGAGAAAAACCATATAGCTGCTCTGAGTGTGGGAAAAGATTTTCTCTGTCAAATTCTCTGAAGATACACATGAAAACTCATACAGGAGAAAAACCGTTTAGCTGCTCTGAGTGTGGGAAAAGATTTTCTCGAACAGGTCAAGTGAAGACACACATGAGATTTCATACAGGTGAAAAACCATTTACCTGCTCTGAGTGTGGCAAAAGATTTTCTCAGTCAGGTGCTCTGAAGACACACATGAGATTTCATACAGGAGAAAAACCATTTAGCTGCTCTGAGTGCAGTAAAAGATTTTCTCAGTCAGGTGCTCTGAAGGCACACATGAGATATCATACAGGAGAAAAACCATTTAGCTGCTCTGAGTGTGGGAAAAAATTTTATCAGTCATGGTGTCTGAAGACACACATGAGAGTTCATACAGGAGAAAAACCATTTAGCTGCTCTGAGTGTGGGAAAATGTTTTCTTTGGCAGGTCATCTGAAGAGACACATGAGATCTCATGCTGGAGAAAAACCATTTAGCTGCTCTGAGTGCGGTAAAAAATTTTCAGAGTCAGGTACTTTGAAGGCACACATAAGAACTCATGCTGGAGAAAGACCATTTAGCTGCTCTGAGTGTGGGAAAAGATTTACTCGGTCAGGTGATCTGAAGGCACACATGAGAACTCATTCAGGAGAAAAACCATTTACCTGCTCTAAGTGTGGGAAAGGATTTTCTCAAACAGGATATCTGAGAAGACACATGTCAACTCATACAGGAGAAAAACCATTTAGCTGCTCTGAATGTGGGAAAGGATTTTCTCGAACAGGTCATCTGAAGAGACACATGACAACTCATACAGTAGTAATACCATATAGCTGCTCTGAGTGAGGGTAAAGATTTCCCCAAAATATTCATCTGAAGACACACATGGGCATTCACACAGGAAAAAAAAAACTATTTATCTGCTCTGTGTGGAAAAATTTTTTTTTCATCCACGTGATGTGAAGGCACACATGAGAACTCATTCTGGATAAAGACCATTTAGCTGCTCTGAGTGTGGGAAAGGATTTTCTCAAACAGGATATCTGAAAAGACACATGAGAACTCATACAGGAGTAAAACCATATAGCTGCTCTGAGTGTAGGAAAAGAGATGGAAACAGAAGCTGATGGAGAGGACTGTGGAGGACCAGAACCAGCCAGGAACTCAGATCCAGATACACATTTACAACCTGAGACTGATGACAAGACGGGAGAGTCTTCTGAACCTGAGACTGATGATAGTGACGATGATTGGAAAGAGACCAGATAATCTCAGTCATGTTTTTGCTGTGAACTTGTAGCTTCCTGTCAGCACCGCTAAACATGGATGATTTATTCATAACGATAGCAGAGTATGAGGAGGAACTTTGTCGATGAAAAGAGGAGAACGAGCGACAACGGAAACTACTGGACGCTGTTTTCAACCCTCAGCTTCGGTTACACAGAGCAGGTTTGTTCATTAAACATTACAAGTTCATTATTAATAATATAACTGCAGCTTTGTTCAATAAATATTTAGTCTGTCGACGTTTAAAAGCCACGTTAGCTTCTCTGGTGTCGTTAGCTTCTCTGGTGTCATTAGGTTCTCTGTTGGCGTTAGCTTCTGTGGTGTCCTTAGCTTCTCTGGTGCCATTAGGTATTTCTACTTCTGGCTGTCATGGGTTTTTTTTTTCTTTAGATATGTAATAGGACAAACATGCTCTTTTACAATTTAGTGGGATTTCTTAACTCATACGGGACACAGGTAACGTGTTTACTTCCTGTAAATAGAGCAGTAAATCTGATGTCCATAGATGTATTTTGTATTCATCTGTTTTAACATATCTGTAGCATGTTTTTCTGTATCATAATACATGTCTCAGGATTTCAGTCACCAGCCACTTTATTAGGTACATCTTGATAGAACCGGGTTGGATCCCCTTTTTAACCTCTTTAACTCCGTTCAGACACCGGCGTCTGCGCTCCCTCCCTCCTCTGTTAAATGGTATCTCACAGGCGCACTACGTCATCAAACCATGTGATGTTTGGTATCACCGGATTCAGGAATCTCTCGGCTTCAGGGCAGCCTAAACACACAACGTCCAACATCGCAATGAGTGGTGACAAGACATGTCATGCTGTTTTTCGAGGGGAAAAGTTAAAGGATTACTCGCAATCTCATGCAGAGCCGTCAGTGGCCGGGCAAGTACTTCCCAAATCTACTCCCCATCTAAATTCTGACTTGCCCTGCCTAAGAGGTTCTTATTCTGGCTGTGTGGTGCATATTTTCGCTCATGACTTATATGTTACGTGAGCAGAGACGCTCAGCCAATGGAGGCAGCAGCACATAAAAAAGCAGCACACTGCAACTGGCCCCTCCGAGGACAGAAACAGGAGAGGAAATACACCATTACAGGCCTGGAATTAAGTCATTTTTAGGGCAAGGCCACTTGGCCTTTGATAAATACAAATTTATTGGGGCACCAAGGCCAAAACCAATGGCACAATAACAATATGTGCTAACTACATTGAATGACGACAAAACAACATATATGTTGAAAAACAGTACTGAGATTATTAGAACTGGGTGTGCATGACTGGGGATATATCTCGTTTCTTGTTGTTTTGATTCATGTTCCTTATTTTTTAAGTCTTTGAAATCTCTTTATTCTTTTGTTATCTCCTAGTTATTAAAAAAAAATATTATTAGAAGAAAATTCTTTATGTTCCTTTCTCAGCACATTACATACATTTGAACTCTGCATTTGACCCATCCTACTGTATACACTGGGAGCAGTGGGCAGCCACAGTGCAGCGTCCGGGGACCAACTCTTTTGCCAATGCCAGTGGTCAGGGTCACTGACAGGAGTATTCACCTAACATAGCCTACATATCTTTAATTATAAAATTATTTATATGTCTCTATGTATATTTTTACATAAATCCCCAATATTTTATTTGCCTTTAAAAAAAAATCCTCTTCCTTCATTTAATTTGGCAATGTTTATTGTATTGTATTATATGTATGAATTCTCTACAGGATCTTGTATGTTCATTAATGTGTGTTCAATTTATTAAAAGAAAAGAAAGCTTCTCTGGTGCCGTTAGCTATTTCTACTTCTGGCCATCATGTTTCTTTCTTTAGCTATGTAATAGGACAAACATGGTCTTTAACAATTTAGTAACGTGTACTTCCTGTAAATAGAGCAGTAAATCTGATGTACATATATGTATTTTGTATTTATCTGTTTTAACACCTCATTTTGACACAAAGACGCAGTCATATCTGTCACATGTTTTACTGCATCGTAATACAGTACATGTCTCAGGATTACACTCACCAGCCACTTTATTAGGTACACCATGCTAGTACTGGGTTGGACCCCCTTTTTAATTCTTGGTGTCACAGATTAAAAAGGTATTAGAAAGATAGAAAGGTGCTCTATTGGACTGAGATCTGGTGACTGTGGAGGCCATTGGAGTACAGTGAACTCACTGTCATGTTTGAGATGATGTGAGCTTTGTGACATGGTGCGTTATCCTGCTGGAAGTAGCCATCAGAAGATGGGTACACTGGTCATAAAGGGATGGACACGCTCAGCAACAATACTCAGGTAGGCTGTGGTGTTTAAACCATGCTCAGTTGGTACTAAGAAAATCTCCCCCACACATTACACCACCAGCAGCAGCAGCAGCAGCCTGAAGCGTTGATACAAGGCAGGATGGATCCATGCTTCCATCTGAATGTGGTTTTTCCAATCTTCTGTTGTCCAGTTTTGGTGAGAAAACCCGTGTGAATTGTAGCCTCAGTTTCCTGTTGTTAGCTGACAGGAGTGGCACCTGGTGTGGTCTTCTGCTGCTGTAGCCCATCTGCTTCAAGGTTGGACAAGGTGTTGTTGCTTCAGAGATGCTCTTCTGCTCACCTTGGTTGGAACCAGTGCTTATTTGACTTCCTGTTGCCTTTCTATCATCTTGAACCAGTCTGGCCATTCTCCTCTGACCTCTGGCATCAACAAGGCATTTTGGCTCACTGGATATTTTCTCTTTTTGGGACCATCCTCTGTAAACCCTAGAGATGGTATGGTAATAGATGTATGACCACCAAGATGGCTGCTGTGGTGTGAGTGTGTGTCACAAGCTGAAGTCTGCTGGCTCAAACATTTGAATGCTATGGTCCATGTGGGACAAATCTACTACTTTTTCATCTGATGATATTCCAAGCTACTTGTGGTGCCTCTAAAGATTGGAGTCAGTTTTTCTTAAACCACAAACTTTTCTTGGTCCATACTGCTTTCCTCTTTGTGTGGGTGAAGATGGCAGGCCTCACAATGACCAAGACGCTATCTCCCTCCAAACTATCTGGGAGGGGATGCAACAAATAAAACTTGAGATGATCTCACATATGGATTCTAAGCTTGACACTGTTAAAGTTAGCCTCAACAAAAGTGAAGGCTCATTCTCTACACTTGGAGAACAAGTTACTGAGCTGGAGCAGAGAGTCAGCTCCAATGAAGACAATGTACAGGACCTGATACAATGTGTCAAAACACTTGAAAATGATAATGCCCACCTGAAAGATCGAGCTGAAGCCGCTGAGAACCGGAGCCGGGCCTCTAACCTGCTCTTCATTAATGTCCCCGAGAAGGCTGAGGGTAGGGACATCCTCAGCTTCATGAACCCTTCTGCTGCTGTAGCCCATCTGCTTCAAGGTTGGACAAGGTGTTGTTGCTTCAGAGATGGTCTTCTGCACACCTTGGTTGGAACCAGTGCTTATTTGACTTCCTGTTGCCTTTCTATCATCTTGAACCAGTCTGGCCATTCTCCTCTGAACTCTGGCATCAACAAGGCATTTTGGCTCACTGGATATTTTCTCTTTTTGGGACCATCCTCTGTAAACCCTAGAGATGGTATGGTAATAGATGTATGACCACCAAGATGGCTGCTGTGGTGTGAGTGTGTGTCACAAGCTGAAGTCTGCTGGCTCAAACATTTGAATGCTATGGTCCATGTGGGACAAATCTACTACTTTTTCATCTGATGATATTCCAAGCTACTTGTGGTGCCTCTAAAGATTGGAGTCAGTTTTTCTTAAACCACAAACTTTTCTTGGTCCATACTGCTTTCCTCTTTGTGTGGGTGAAGATGGCAGGCCTCACAATGACCAAGACGCTATCTCCCTCCAAACTATCTGGGAGGGGATGCAACAAATAAAACTTGAGATGATCTCACATATGGATTCTAAGCTTGACACTGTTAAAGTTAGCCTCAACAAAAGTGAAGGCTCATTCTCTACACTTGGAGAACAAGTTACTGAGCTGGAGCAGAGAGTCAGCTCCAATGAAGACAATGTACAGGACCTGATACAATGTGTCAAAACACTTGAAAATGATAATGCCCACCTGAAAGATCGAGCTGAAGCCGCTGAGAACCGGAGCCGGGCCTCTAACCTGCTCTTCATTAATGTCCCCGAGAAGGCTGAGGGTAGGGACATCCTCAGCTTCATGAACCGCTTGATCCCGCTGCTCCTCGGTGAAGTGAATTTCCCCACTCCTCCTGTCATTGAGCGCTGTCACCGTTCATCCTTCATCAAGCTTAACTCCAGAGCCGGACCAAGGCCGATCCTGGTTTAGTTCCTCCACTTCCAGGACAAGATAAAGATTTTGAAGCTCTCCAGGGAAAAGAAGGAGCTCGTTTTTAATGGAACACGAGTTCTTATCTACCCGGACTTCAGCGCTGCTCTTGTCCAGAAACATCGGCAGTTTGGACCATAGAAGAAGAAGCTGCAAGATCTGGATTTGACATACTCTATGCTCTTTCCCTGTACGCTGAAGGTGGTCCATGATGGTAAGACAAAACTCTCTCTCGTTCCTCAGTCCTCACAGCTTCATCAAAGACACACTGAACAGGTGGAAACAGAAACTGATGGAGAGGACTGTGGAGGATCAGAACCAGCCAGGAACTCAGATCCAGATACACATTTACAACCTGAGACACATGACAAGACTGGAGAGTCTTCTGAATCAGAGATTGATGAGACTGATGACAGTGATGATTGGACAGAGACCAGAGAACCTCAGTCAGGCTTAAACTCTCTTAGAAATGATGAAGACCTTTTAGTGATTTGGAATATAGTGTTGATGAGAAACCATTTAGCTGCTCTGAGTGTGGGAAAAGAGATGGAAACAGAGGCTGATGGAGAGGACTGTGGAGGACCAGAACCAGCCAGGAACTCCGATCCAGATACACGTTTACAACCTGAGACTGACGACAAGACTGGAGAGTCTTCTGAACCTGAGACTGATGATAGTGATGATGATTGGAAAGAGACCAGAGAACCTCAGTCATGTTTTTGCTGTGAACTTGTAGCTTCCTGTCAGTTGTTAGCAGTTAGCAGAAGGTTAAACTGTTACAGCGGCGCCTTTTCAGTGTCAGGGTTTATTCACTGTAAGCTGGTAACAAACTTACGCCTCTCCAGTTCATGTATTTATAGTATTTGCCAGTCGCATTGGAGCTCCATGGTCACAAAATGTGACTGCGAGTCACAGTTTGCATCTTTCCTGGTCACACTGTCGTTTAAATCATTAAGTTCAACTCTTACAGCTGCACTGCTCAACATGGATGTCATGGAAACATGAACAAATTTAAGTTGCTTTAAAATGCTTGTATTTTCATTTTACATATATTCACATCATCTCTACATCATAAGGCTGATACTGTATGATTTTTATATTACCATGTTTTATTTTTGATTGTTGTTTGTTGGGCTTAGGTTTGACTCATACGTCACAGCATGCAGAGCTGTGTGTGTGTGTGTGTGTGTGCGCGCGCGCACTGTGGTTGAGCTCACGTGTAGTGAAACATGAGTCAAACCCTCCCATGTGGCGTTGATGGACAGATACTGTCAAACAGCCAACTCTGTTTTGAATTTACTGAAAACCTGTCCGTGGTGTCATCAAGAACTGGGCTTGAGAGCGTATAAAAAGAGACAACATTTGGTAATCGTGGCCTTCTTTCAGAGGCCCTGGTCTCTCTGAATCATGTTTTTTTGCTCTGGCAGGAAACTGAACATCAGATTGAATCTTTTATCTTCCTTTGTGAAACTCATCGCCGGTGAAAGTTGACTTGGAGCGGCAGCTGGCCCGTGCTGAAGAGCATCTGCTCTCCTGAGGGACCCGTAATAACTCTCTCACATGGCCTTGAACAGGACGCCAAAGCAGTTAATGTCAGCCGGTTTCTGGACTGATCTTTACTGAAAAATAAAAAGATACAAATTCAGGTGATACATTTTGACAAAACCAAATTTAAAATCAGATTTGCCTAATTGAAGGGCTTACAAAACCTATCCAGACCAGTTCCAACTATTTTTAACTTTTTCCAAAAAAAAATTGAATTTTAACATTTTTGATTTAAATTCATTTTTGCCTTTTACTATATTATTTGTATCTGACGGAAAACACCTGAATTGAGGGAATAAAAATCATTTTACAACTTGAGACATTTCTCTCTGAATCTTTATTCCTCGTGAGTAAGCCACAAACACCAAGGACTGGGGGTATTCTTCACAAGCTCACCGGAGAGCACAATTTACATGGACTCGCTGTCTTTACTGTGTGTTTTGAATCAACTAAACTTCACAGCACTTCACAGAAACCTCACGGCTGACTAGTGTTCTAAAGGTGTAACTGCAGAGTGATGCAGACACCTCCGCACAAGCAGAGCCATAGAATCACAAAGGAGGATAAGGGCCATGTTAAAGAAAAAAAACATCTTAGAGTTCGAGACTTAAGTCATAAATCTACAAGATTAAATTTGTAATTTTAGCAGAAAAAAGTCACAGATTAAAACTGTAAAGTCTGGTTACATGGTATAAAAAGCGTCAAAGTGTGTACAAGTGTGCTGGGGGTGACAGTAATATTTGTTTTAGCAGTACCGAAGTAATATAATCCACTACCAACAAGATTTTGGGAGATATTACATTTACAGTGTCACGTAACATTTTAACACATCTGGGTTATGTCTTGTTTTTTCCTCGTCCCTGTTTAACACATCTGGGTTCATGGTATGTGCGTTAGTATGTTGAATGTTTCTATTCACATCCCCTCCAACTGCAGAGCAACACCAGCACATAGTCACATTGTTGGAAACAATCTTCCATCATCTTTTATTGTTTGGTTCATGGTTTTTCCAGAACTTTGACAATGTAATAAAGTACAGGGGGCGCCCACTCCATCCGCTAAGCCACCGACACCCTGTGGAAGTTTTGTTTGATTCTTGTTCAGCTGTAATCTGATGGGGCCCAAACACACTGGGCAGCGACTCAAAATCAATCACAAAAATATCGTACAGACTGGTAAACATTTTGCTTATAATTATGTCATTCTGTCAATATTCGGCTGAGGTTAATTGAACTGCTGTAAAATGACTTCCAATTCACGTAATCTCCTTCATTCTCAGATGGAGCTATTATGGGATGTTGAGTCCCATAAATGAGCCAATTACACCACAGAATCTTTGCGTTTATGAAAAGTATTCATGAATCATTGCATCATGTATCCACGGAGATTAATTTGCTATTAAAACTGACAAACCTGCAATTCTGTGGAATTCCTTTTTTCTTTTTTGAAGATTGTTTTTTGGGCTTTTGTTGCCTTTAATGGCAAGACAGCATATCGTTAAGGGGGAGAGAGAGGGGGAATGACGCACAGTTAGAGAGTGCAGGCTGGAATTGAACCTGCGGCTGCTGCAACAAAGTCCCTGTGCCCCGTGGAACCTGTCTTTGATGATCCTTTTTGATGTATGCCCCAGGAAAACTGCTAAAACGGGCAAAAATCTTTTCAGAGTCAGAGTCACTTTTCTTATGGCCCGACAAATTGCTGTCTTGCTGATATATTCAGTGTTTCTGATGTTATAAAGAAAAGAATCAAAGGGCAATGCATAAAATTTGCTCCGATGATAATGTAAATCCATGATGTGTAATATTTGATATATGTGAGAACAGATCGTTAGATAAATGATAGAGTGACACTCCTCCGGGGAGACATCCATATCATCATCTCCTGACGCAGCAGCCCCTGAATAAACTGTGCCTCAATGTCCACAACTTCATTCACAAAGGACACGCCATGTCTCTCCTTTCTGCTACACGCTCAGCAGGCGATCAGCCTCAGGCTTAGATGCAAGCCAGTAGTTTCCCTCATCTCAGAACATTAACATACTCAGAGTTTTCACTAATCCTGCTCTCTGAAATAGGGCCCAGGTGTTCTCTGAGGACGGCTCAGGTTGTGTTTGAAAGAGTCAGAGACAAAAACTTAGTCAGAGTTAAAGAATGAATTTTCAAACTCAATGAGTATCAGTATTTAAGAAGTGTTTTTTTTTGTTGTTTTTTTGTTTTAAAATATTCTTTACTTCACATTTCCTTCAGGGGCTACAATCTTGTGATACAGATGAATAAAAGATATGCAGAAAATTACACCAAAAATACGATATAATAGAATCTTTATCTCAGAGCACAAATTTAGGGTTTTCACAGTGTTTCTACTGCTTGAGGTAAATGAAGTCCTGATATGGGATTCTGCTTCATTTTCAAAGGTACGAGAAGTGTTTTCTCTCAGTAATTCCGGTGTTACACTTCATGTCTTTTATTTTGAAGTTCAGTATTTCATCTGCCCCGGAAGCTGTATTCCTCACTGTGACCAACGTCACATTAGTTTAACAAGATGGCGTCCAGTAGAAACGTGTGTTAGCAGAGTGTCTTTGTTGTGTTTTTAAAGTGTGAACATGTCTAAAGTCCAAATGCTGAGATCGTTGGTGAAGCAGCGACTAACTGCGGCTGCTGAAGAGATATTTGGGCTGGTTGAAAGAACGATAGCAGAGTACGAGGAGGAACTTTGTCGATCAAAAGAGGAGAACGAGCGACAACGGAAACTACTGGACGCTGTTTTCAACCCTCAGCTTCGGTTACACAGAGCAGGTTTGTTCATTAAACATTACAAGTTCATTATTAATAATATAACTGCAGCTTTGTTCAATAAATATTCAGTCTGTCGACGATTAAAGCCACGTTAGCTTCTGTGGTGTCGTTAGCTTCTCTGGTGTCGTTAGCTTCTGTGGTGCCATTAGCTTCTGTGGTGTCGTTAGCTTCTGTGGTGCCGTTAGCTTCTGTGGTGCCATTAGCTTCTGTGGTGTCATTAGCTTCTGTGGTGCCGTTAGCTTCTTGTAGTGTCGTTAGCTTCTCTGGTGCCGTTAGCTTCTCTGGTGTCGTTAGCTTCTGTGGTGCCGTTAGCTTCTGTGGTGCCGTTAGCTTCTGTGGTGCCATTAGCTTCTGTGGTGCCGTTAGCTTCTTGTAGTGCCGTTAGCTTCTCTGGTGCCGTTAGCTTCTCTGGTGTCGTTAGCTTCTGTGGTGCCGTTAGCTTCTGTGGTGTCGTTAGCTTCTGTGGTGCCGTTAGCTTCTGTGGTGTCGTTAGCTTCTCTGGTGTCGTTAGCTTCTGTGGTGCCGTTAGCTTCTCTGGTGCCGTTAGCTTCTCTGGTGTCGTTAGCTTCTCTGGTGTCGTTAGCTTCTCTGGTGCCGTTAGCTTCTCTGGTGTCGTTAGCTTCTCTGGTGCCGTTAGCTTCTGTGGTGCCGTTAGCTTCTCTGGTGTCGTTAGCTTCTGTGGTGTCGTTAGCTTCTCTGGTGTCGTTAGCTTCTCTGGTGCCGTTAGCTTCTCTGGTGCCGTTAGCTTCTCTGGTGTAGTTAGCGTGTTACACATGGCTTAGTAGGAACAGTTTCAAACACAAGTACACAAATCAGCTTCACTATAACTCCACATTCACAGACAAACACTTTGGCATTTTACATTGTATAACAAAGGTAACGTTAGAAAATTGGGCTCCATTACAGCTCACAAGGTTCACCGACAAAACAACTGTCTTAAGCTAAATACTTTTTCCAAACAAATACAACATGCTAATGTAATTAGCATAAACCTATGTCACTTTACATTGTATAAGGTAGCCTGGCGACAAGCGAGATTTCCTCCGTTCATATGAAACCAAGATAAATCACACACAAGACGTATGCAGGATTTATACTTATGCGTCAAATCCACGCCGTATCTATGCCATAGGCTCTGTGTTGAGGAACAGCAGTTTTGGCACTTTGTGTTCATCCTCAGAGGCTGTGGCTTGATTTCTACAAACAAATGCCATGTTCTGGCGTGTCAGTCAGTATAATTACTATTTTTTGCAGTTTATCAAGTATAATAAAGTGTTTACATATCTGAGACAGTGTCTTAAATATTCTCTGACTTCTCTCAGGAAATCTTGTCCAGTTTTGACAAGTCTAAGTATGGTGGTTTTTGACCTGGACCTGGTTTAATGTGATCTTCCCATATAGAATGAAGGTTTCACAAACCTGAAACTGTGTTTTAAATAATATTTAGCCTCTTTAGGATAATTTAGACAGAAGAATAGACCTTTATTATTGTTGCAGAAGTACAATGAAATTGGGTGGCTCTCCTTAAAAAACACCCTGATTACAAAACAAGGTGGATCACTATGACAATGAATGTAATTAATGTAACAATTGTATTTATATCTATCTGTGTGTGTGTGTATATATATATATATATATATATATATATATATATATATATATATATATATATATATATGAAAAGGATGTAAAAAAAAACATATAAAACAAAACATTGCCCACATGTTTCATTGCACATAATGCTAATGGACGACAGTATCATATTGCACAAGAGATCACAGTGTATGTTAAGTGTTCATATTGAGTGCAGTGATGGCTCTGGGATATGAACAGTTTTTCAGCCTGTCTGTCTGTGATTTAAAGGCTCTCCAAGTCTTCCAAAGCTTGAGAGGTTTTTGTCACATACAGCAAACTCTCCTCACAATCCGCTAGCTATATGTCATCTGAATATGCTGTGAAAAAGTCCGGTCTCTGTAGGCAGCCCAGGCTCCGCGACTCATTCACTTAAAGTCTGAACGGTTGAGTGAACACTGTGAAGCTGTTTGATGCTCAGAGATCTGTAGAAGTTCAGTAAGGAGTTTTTGAGCTGTGATGTGAATGAACGACAACATTTCTCTGTAACATCTGTGTGTTTCCTGTTTCCTGCAGACGTCCAGCAGCTGTTGGTGGTTAAAGAAGAGGTTCCCCCTGAGCAGCAGGAGTGGAGCTCCAGTGTGGACCAGGAGGACCCAGAGCCTCCACTCATTAAAGAGGAACAGGAGGAACTCTGGATCAGTCAGGAGGGAGAGCAGCTTCAAGGGCTGGAGGAAGCTGATATTCCCGAGTTCCCTTTTACTATTGTCCCTGTGGAGAGTGAAGATGAAGAGGAGGAACCTCAGACCTCACAGCTTCATCAAAGACTCATTGAGCAGATGGGAACAGATGATGATGGAGAGGACTGTGGAGGACCAGAACCAGCCAGGAACTCAGATCCAGATACACATTTACAGCCTGAGACTGATGACAGTGACGATGATTGGACAGAGACCAGAGAACCTCAGTCAGGTTTTAACTTTCTGGAAAGTTATGAAGTCCCCGTAAATGATTCACGTGTCAATTTGAAACCATTTCGCTGCTCTGAGTGTGGGAGAAGATTTGGTCACAGCGGGAATCTGAAGACACACATGAGGACGCATACAGGAGAGAAACCATTCAGCTGCTCTGTGTGTGGGAAAAAATTTGCAGAAAGTGGAAATCTGAAGATACACATGAGAATTCATACAGGGGAGAAACCGTTTTGCTGCTCTGAGTGTGGGAAAAGATTTTACCACAAGACACACCTGAAGAGACACATGATCACTCACACAGGGGAAAAACCTTTCAGCTGCCTAGTTTGTAAGAAATCGTTCACACAGAGTGGAAATTTGTACACTCACATGCGAAGCCACACAGATGAAACACCATTTGGCTGCTCTGAGTATGGGAAGAGATTGGGCCCCAGGACACATCTGAAGCAAGACAGCAGCTCTGATACAGGAGAAAAACCTTTCAGTTGCCCAGCTGAGAAATCTTTTTCAGTGAGTGAACATTTACAGACACACATGATGATCCACACAGCAGAGACACCATTCAGCTGCAGTGTTTGTGACCAAAGATTCACTTGGCCTCATCAACTCAGAGACCATCAGTGTGATAGTCATCAGTCTGATCGGGCTCGTGAAAGTCGGACTGAGGAGAAGGGAGAGAGCAGGGAGGGAGCAGAGCCTCCAGCCAGCAGCTCAGCTGAACAGATGGAAACAGAAGCAGACCGAGAGGACTGTGGAGGACCAGAACCAGCCAGGAGCTCAGATCCAGATACACATTTACAACCTGAGACTGATGACAAGACTGGAGAGTCTTCTGAACTTGAGACTGAACACTGATGGTGGTTGTACGCAGACCGATGAACCTCAGTTATGTATAAACCCATTTAAAAATGATGAAATCCCATTCTGTCTTATGACACTTACTACTGGCTAAAAAACTGAAATTGTGTTGTAAGAGATTGTCTGCTGGAGTCTGAAGGAACACAAGAATTCATACAGAAAAGAAACCATTGAGTTGCTCAGTGCATGAGCTTGAGTTGGTTTGATTATATGCAAACTGGCTTAATCGGCTTTTGTCATTTCAACATAACCCGACCAATTAAACAGTAGCTTACACAAGCAACCGGTGTTGACGGCGTCATGTCGCTAAGTCCAACTTGTACTGTACCAGTAATAAGCAATAAAACAACTTTCTTAACATAATATGAAGTGTATAAACAGAGTAACAGAGCCACAAGAGTCCAGCAAGCCAGGCTGGTGTTGGTAACATGAAGGAGATTGAATTTCAGAAGAGGTGGGACGGACAGAGCAGTGCACACTGTTTGTTTATAGGAGAGTTCATATGTTCTTTGAGTGATGAGAGGATACATGGCAGAGTTGGTCTCAAGAAATTTAGAACTGTGCCAGTATCGCCCCGTTTCCACCAAACACTTTCAGTATGGTACCTTTGGACCCAACAGTAACCCTTCAGACATGGTACCTAGACCCTCGGTCTGTTCAGACAGTCCTCTTAAATGTGGGCGGGGTTGTTGTCACTCACTGCTCCGTCCAGCACTTGCTGTATTTCCTCATCAGCGGTGACACAGATGGAAGTCTGCACCTGGTTTATCGTCCACAGAACGAGGCTGCACGCCCACATTTTCACAACAAAATAGAACAGGCTGCAGTGAGAGTCTCTCTCCATGGGATATTTAAAAATAGCAGCTTTGTGCATTTAGTCCTTCTCAGGCAAGCTCAGGGGTTTAGTGTTGCTGTAGCACACAGCACTTTTTTTTTCTCTGAGTGAGGATTAGAATATATGCAGTACATGAAACTAATATGATTAATATATACAAACACTTGAAGATCCACTCATTACTAAAAGTGTGTGTCATATAAAAACTAAAGTGATGGTCAAAGTTGTCACAGTGAAATTTAAGGTGTGTTGATGGATTCACGTCGTCAACTCATGCATTGAGTAACATTACAAGTTAACGTTCCACCTTAAAAGTTGCCGGCAGTCGGCCCAGTGATTGAAGTTATTTTTTCTCAGTCTACAGTTTTGAGAAAGCTAGTCAACACAGCGTGTTGTGTTCACAGCTCCACCTTTTAGTACCAGATCTCTGTGCTAGGTACCCCAACAGAGGGGGGACCAAACATGGGGACGTTAGGGAACAGGTCCATTGGTACCATCCACAACTTTTCACTGTGGAAACAGAAAAAAAGCGCACCGAGCTGAACTGAACCGCACTGCTCAGTGGAAACGGGGCGTATGGATTTGGAGCTGACAAGAGGTGTCTAAGGTGGCTGCACATGATGAGCTGAACTTTCATGAGATACTGCGTTGCTCGCTTTGAATAACTACAATAGATAAAGAACGGCTGATTCATGAAGTTGAAATGAGGATTTATCTCCAAGATGCCTTCTCATTTCACCACAGAAACGTAGCTGAATGTTTCTGGTAAACTAAAACACTATTGCTAAAAACAAGCAATGCTACCTGCAGTTGGCTATACTGGATGCCATTTCGAGTAAATGTCTCGGTATTAGATGTATTTTTTGGTTTAAAAGGTGATGTTACAAATGAGGGAAGATAGCAAGTAAGCTACTCACCCATCTGTGAAGTGGTGAGGCCTCCAGTCTGATCTCGAGGACACAGCTGATAGCTATGTGTTTAACAGAAGTGCATATTTAATGGATGCAGTGTGGACAGAGATCTCCGATATTACGCCATGCTATGCGATAGTAAGACAATAGTTTGCTGATAGGACACAATGTTGCTATGCTCCACTCAGGAGCGGTGTTTGGCTTAATATCAGACCGGTTTAAAAACGTCCACACCAGCCCAACGCTATTTGTGGTGCAAGATTCCCTTGGAAGGAAAACATTGTTCGTCACATGAGATTTGGTTTCAGCTGCGCAGTTTGTAAGAAACACTCCAGACTGAATGACCATGCTGTGACACACATATGGGAACCCACATTGGAGAGAAACCCTTCAGCTGCTCAGTGTGGGGAAACATTTTAAACAAAAAATTTGAAAATTAACGGCAGCGGCAGAACAACTACCAATTCAGCTGGAACTTTGAGCAGCGATGAAACTCTGGAGCGACAGAGAGTTGAAACAGTTGTGGAGATGTTTGAAATGAGAACAGTTTTCTTCTGCTGTGAGCAAACAACATTTGGAGTTGGGTATTGTTTCGCTCCAGATATCGATCCTGGTTCTTGCTGGCGTCTGGTAACGGTTCTCCAACTATTTTTATAGTACGCCATGAGACGAATCTCCTTATCAACTTTAAATTCAGTCATTCAGTGTTCACTGGTTTATTAAACTGCTTTATTTAAGATAATCTTGAGTGACAAATTTGATGTGATCTCTGTTTGTTTATCTGGTGATAAGTTTATGTTTAGACTGATCGATGTGATTTTATATGAAACTGTGATGAACTCGAATAGACTCTACGTGTTGTATATATTGATCTGTGTGGGGCATATCTACAACATAGAGAAGCGAATATCCTCCCCTGCATGGCCCCGTTTTCTTTTTTCATTTATAGATGGCTGAGTGATTAATTTTTATTGAAATGTGAAATACAAGGAGCCCCGTATGAACGCATCTCCACAGCTGGCAGCGGTCCTGTATAACATTAAACTGTTTAAAAGAACAAAACTTTAACATTAACTTTGCCTTTGTTTGAAACTTAAGAAAAGGGAAACAGTATGTCGTCTGGATGTGGCTCAATGTTTTCTCTGCGCTCAGAAAATGTTACAAAATATGTTTTTATGTAAACTGAGTGGCTTGAATATGTAAAAAATGAAGTGTTTCCCAGACTGATAGAGCTGAATAAAGGCAACAGAACTGAATGACTTAATGACATTTTAACAGAAACCGCAACTTCTTTGTGTTGAAAAATGCTTTTTTTTTCCAAGTTCAGAAATTAATCTTCACGCTCAATGAATTCCGTTCTTTCGAAAGTGGATTTTGATAATTAATCTTACTGTTAATTTTTTTCTGAGTAATTCCAGTAACACTTCAGGACTATTTTTTCCCAACAGTATCATTATTTATTTTAACAACAACAAAGAAATACAAACACATAGGAACTAAACACTTACAGATCTGTTAGTGATCAATTAAAACAATGGCTGATTAATACACACACATTTCAGCACTAAACTCTTTTCTGCTGCTGCTGCTAATAATAATAATAATAGTAGTAGTAGTAATATGTCCTGGGGCCTGTTGTTCGAAAGTAGAATTAACCAATCCAGGATAAGTGGAAAAGCGAGGCTGGACAAATTCCCCTGAGTCCATCCTGGCTTAATTGGTTGTTGGAACACCAAGCCAGGCTGAGGAGGAGCGGCTTTGTCAAGCCAGGTGTAACTTACTCAGGTGAGTGCGCGTCCATGGCTTTCTTAAATAGACCCCGAGATCGATCACAGATTCACTGATGCAGCAATGGAGAGGGCACGTGCCGCATACTTCTCACCCAGTGAGCAGCGTCTCATCATAGACACTTATGAAGAGGTAAAACATATAATCACGAAGAAAGGAAACACTGCAGCGATAATAAAGCAGAGAGAGAGTGCGTGGCAAACAACTGCGGACCGACTGAATGCGTAAGTAATCTAAAAACTTGCTGAATCTGTCATAATTACAATTAAAGTTCCTTCCACAAATTAACAGTTGTACACTTCACCTTAAAGGTGAGCAGTGGATATAATATTACTCGGGAACCAACTGCTGATTTCACACCAGCGGAAGAGCTCGCCCTGGATCAGAACTGAGGCAGGCCGATGATGGAGGGGATACAGGGGGGACAGCTACAGACTCTGTCCCACCCACAGAAACCGCCCTCTTCATACAAGGTATATTATTCCAGTATACTGTACATGGAATCAATCATTTTATTCATTCATTAATCAACCAGTGGTGTTATGTGGACGGTCTGACTTTGGATTGTCTTGCAGTGTAAGACAAATTGACAAATTAAAAGAAAGACCTTCAGGAAACTGGACTTGGAAATTAAGAAACTACAGACAGAAGTAAGTGACTTTAATGCACACTGTAAGCATGACTGTGATGCAATGTATTAATCAATGTTATTTCTCTCTTTCTCTCCACAGCTCAAAGCAGACACTGACTGATTACAGTATTTTTCATTTAAATAAAATGAGGTTGAAGAACATTGTGGTTTCATCTTCATGTTTTCATTCATTGATGTAAAGTACACTGGAGTTATTGGTCCAGTTAACTGGGAATATAATTTGGGAAGGTCACACAGTTATGACACCTAATAACCACTAATTGTGCTAATGCCAAATACACCTACTTGTATGTTTATTCCAACAATTAATCCTTTGTTATTGGTAAAGATATGTGCATGTCAAAGTATGTTTGGGCTATGACAAAAATAATGTTTTAAATATTTTTTTATTGCAGGCTTAATGTATTTTGTACAAAAATGAGGCAAATACGTACACAAGAACATGAAATGATGGTAAAACACATTGGTTTCCGATCGCATTGACAGCTGACTGGACAGATAAGGCACCAGGCTAAACTAAGCCTGGTTGTTAGCCTGGTCGGGACCAGGCTTAGTGCACAGAATAAATCTCCATGGAAACATATGAGCCTCTGCTTTCGAACAACTGAATCAGTGCTAAATTAAGCCAGGATAACCAAGATATCCCGGCTTAATCCCTTATCTAGGTTTTGAACAACAGGCCCCTGCTGGTGTTGCAATGTTGATCTGTGTTCAAGATTCAAGAGGCTTTATTGTCAGTTCTCCAGCTTTGTAACCATTGGGCATGAGGGGGGTACTTGGTCTGCAATGGTGTTTGAGTGGGTGGAACATGTCAGGTGGTATCCACATGAATGCCAGAGGTAGTGCCGTGGCAGAAATGAACTGGGGCACACTGTGAAAGATGGGGATATGGGGTCCTTTCACAAGATGAAAAAGTTGTATAATTTAACAGATGCTAAATTCTTGTCACACCTACAGTAGAGATCAATCTTAAGGTCACTCTCAAAGAATATATCCACGGGGCTCAGCAAGAACTTGATAATAAATTGAGTACAAAATTTTACAAATAAAAGTGGCATGGCTGTGATGAGGCAGGATCACTGATGCATCTGTTGTAGCATTGCCGTAATTTGAGACTTGTGTTAAGTGTTTGTGATTGTGCTTTGGTACCTGCCCTCTCACAGTTCTCAGTTTTGATGTTTTCATGCAGGTCCTCTCTTCATTCTTCGAGTTTCTTTATAGATGATACATTGCCTTTTCTACTGTTGACGTGAGGGGATGGAAATTGGTCCTAAATGGGATTGTTCATGGGTTACATATTGTCGGCCCATTTACTACCCACATGGGCCCCACATACGAATGTTGTCTGAGAAATAAAAAACAGAGAGAGAGACAAAGGAATGGACGAACCAATGAAAGAAAAAAAATGAAGAAAGAAGGAAAGAAAGAATGAAGAAAGGAAAAACAATAAAGAACAAAAGACAAAGAACAAGAAAGAGAGAAAGAAAGGAACAAACAAAAAAAGAGGCAAACAAACACACAAAAAAAGGAATTATAGCTGCTGTGCAGCGATGGGTCGGGTCCGGGCATTTTCAGGCAATTCTGAGCAACAAGCAGAAGAATTGGAAGACATTTAGCAACACCATCTGCCTTTTGCATCAGCTGAGGCTTGAACTCACAACCTCTGAGACTAAGGATCAGTTTCTATCTCACTGAGCTAATTAGTCAGTGACAATTCATGTGTAGCTTCACAAACTGACTAAGCCAGACATGCAGGTTTAGCAGGTTTCCATGCATGGAAAAGCAGATTTCAAACCACTGTAAAAAATTCAATTAAGACAAAAATCTGAAAATACACATATTGCATCTAGACAGCATGGAGATGTTGGTAATTTGTTAGTAACAATGATTGATTTGCTCCATAAATGAAAAACTGATGTTTAACTAGTTGAGCTATGTGCAAAGTGAGAAGCTTCAGACGGTTTCACACTGAAGTATTGACACTGGATCTTTGTGCAAAGTTTGGTTTATTTTCAAGCATGAGAAGGCAGATTTTCTAGCAGGAAGAAGACTTGTAGATGCTGAACATGGATGAGTCAGGCTCAGGCAATTTTAAGCAATAAGCTGGAGCACAAGAAGATGTTTACATTACAATGTGGATTCTGCATCAGTTGAGGCTCAAATCCACAATCTCTAGAACCTAAGACAGTCATCTACCACTCTGAGCTAATTAGCTAGTAGCAACTCAACAGTGGCTTCACAAATTGAGTAAGCCATTCACTGTTGTGTTGGAAAGCAGCCATCCATGCATGGAAAGGCAGATTTGAAACCACTGAAAAAAATTCAGTTATTAAGACAAAAATCTGAAAATACACATATTGCATCTAGACAGCATGGAGATGTTGGTAATTTGTTTGTAACAATGATTGATTTGCTCCATAAGTGAAAAACTGATGTTTAAAATTGCCATTTTTACACTGACTCCAACTGTTCACATTAGAGCAAAATTCAAAATGCTGTCAAAAATTCAGTTTTTGAGATAAAATTCTGAAATTTGCCACACATCATCTACCATGACTCTAGAATTTTGTCATTTTTTTCATGAACATTGAAGATTTATTTAGCAAGAATTTGTATGTATATGTTTACAGTACAGTTTACAGTCAAACATTTTGATGCACTGTAGGCTCAATTTTTGATAAATCAAAAATCTGAGAAACAAAGTTTTTGTAGGACAGTCTGAAGATGCTCTGTAGCAAGTTTGGTGTCCTTTGAGCAAAAATTGTGGGAGGAGATAGGTTTAAGAAGTTTTACAGTTTTTGAAAATGATCATAATTTTTAATAGGTTTAAATGTACAAAAGTTTCTTCAGTATTGGGGCTACAGTTTGATGAAAGTTGTGAAGTTGTAGCACGTATGGTTGATTTGTTATGAATTTTCAAAGTCAGACGCTTGGCTGAGCCACAGCTGAGGATATCTGTCATGAGACTGGACCTTTGTGCAAAGTTTGGTGAGTTTTCACCCATGGGAAGTATGATTTCCTCGGAAGAAGAAGAAGAAGAAGAAGAAGAAGAAGAAGAAGAAGAAGAAGAAGAAGAAGAACTAGGATTACAAAGAAAGAAACAAACAAGAAGGAAAGAGAAACAAAAAGAAAGATAGAAAGAAAGAAAAAAGACAGAAGCAACAAGAAACTAACAAAAAAGGAACAAGAAAGAAAGAAAAAAAACAAGAAAAAGAAACACAAAAAGAAATAAAGACAAAAAAGAAATGCTTTGGCAATAACATATCTTTTTTTCTGCAAATATATATATATGTGTGTGTGTGTGTGTGTGTGTGTGTGTGTGTGTGTGTGTGTGTGTGTGTATTTGAGATGAACTGAATTGAAAAGTGACTGTTTTTGTTGTGTCCTGATGAAGTTCACTTCAGGACTTTTATTTTGAAGTTCAGTATATCACCTCCCCGGAAGCTGTATTCTTTACTGCTGCTAGCTTCACCCCGTTTAGCGTCAGGTGCAAACAGGTGTTGTAATAGACGAGTGTTTGTTGTGTTTTTAAAGTGTGAACATGTCTAGAGTCCAAATGCTGAGATCGTTGGTGAAGCAGCGACTAACTGCGGCTGCTGAAGAGATATTTGGGCTGTTTGAAAGAACGATAGCAGAGTACGAGGAGGAACTTTGTCGATCAAAAGAGGAGAACGAGCGACAACGGAAACTACTGGACGCTGTTTTCAACCCTCAGCTTCGGTTACACAGAGCAGGTTTGTTCATGAAACATTACAAGTTCGTTATTAATAATATAACTGCAGCTTTGTTCAATAAATATTCACTCTGTCGACGATTATTATTGTGGCGTATTGATTATGAATACAGTCCATCTGATGCTGGTTTTGTTTCATCACTGTAGCCAGTATCTCACTATCACTATCCTCATTCAGATTTTAAGAAGCTACAAATTATATTCAGCCACAAAATAAGTCTGAAAAGCTGCAAATCAGAACGGAAGTACAGAGAGCTGTTGCACAGCGATGATACACCGTCTCATCTGGTTGCATTGGTGGGACCCGGCAGGTTCTTAGAACATTACAGAACAGAGTGTTGACAGTACAGTAGTTGCCTGTTTCAACTCGCATCGTCGTGAATCTTTGGTCTGAACTGGGTTTAAGAGTAAAATTGGGTCAACAACATTCCACTGTTGTTGTCGTCACTCAAACCAGTCTATCCAGGCGCAGAGGCGTCACCTTAGTGCTTAGTTATTCAGGGGCCGGGCAGGCAGTCCTGCCAGGACCCTGTTGTTTTCCTGTTCGTTATATCTTCTTCCTCCGATCCTACTTCCCGTGCATGAAAAATCACCAAACTTTGCACAAAGGTCCAGTCCTATGCCAGATTTGCTCAGCTATAAACACAAGTCAATAGTCCTGATGGTGGCGCTACAGCAAGCGTCCAAAGTTCAAAACATTAGGCTCGTTCGAGATGAACTGCGCCTCGCCTGAAAAGTAGACGAGAGCAGGCGGCGCAGCAGGGGGCGGTGACAAAAAGCTGCGGTGAAGTCGGACAGTTTCCCGACAGTTTCCAACAGCCTTCAGTCTGCACAGGAAGTCACAGACACACTAACATCCTGTCTGGAATGATGTCAGTTCGTTAAAAAAGTGATCAGACCCATATATCAGTTTGTTTTCACCATCAGTCACACAACATGTTTTCTGTTCACAGAATAAACCTTCAGGTCAGACAAATACAATCTTAATCTCTAGAATTTAACAAAAATGAGGAGTTTATCTAAAACGTCATCTTGTTGAGTCAACATCTGAACCAATCAGCTGTTAGATCAGGTGAGAGCCAGGCGGTGCAGTCGGTGGAGAGCAACTGCAGCGCCTGGCTCTAAAAACCGCGGCCGCCTCGCTCTCGCGGTTTTATCGCCGTCCACTTTTGTAATACGTCAGAGCAAGTCGGGATGAAGTCGGACACAAAAGTAACCGGCATGCATTGTGTGCCGATCGCTGGTGATCGAATCTGCGCAGGCCTGGCTCATCTCGAACTAACCTAATGAAAATTCACAACAAATCTATCGTATGTGCTACAGCTTCGCAGCTTATACCAAAAGATAGCCCCAATACTGTAGAAATGTGTCAATTTAAAGCTATTGCAAATTATGAAGTCCATCACCTGTCATCCAAACCTATCTCCTCCCACAATTTTCGCTCAATTGACACCAAACTTGCTACAGAGCATCTTCAGACTGTCCTCCACAGATTTTTGATTTATCAAAAATTGAGCCTGCAGTGCATCAAGATGTTTGACTGTAAACAGTACTGTAAACATATATATGCAAATTCTTGCTAAATAAGTTTTCAGTGCTCATGAAAAAAAATTAACAAAATCTTGGAGTCATGATAGATGATGTTCGCCAAATATTAGAATTTTATATCAAAAACTGAATTTTTGACAGCATTTTGGATTCTGTCCTCATGTGAACCATTGCTGTCAATGGGAATAGCGCATCTTTACACACCGTTTTTTTCCCTTATGGAGTAAATCAATCATTGTTAAAAAACAAATTAACAACATCTCCATGCTGTCTAGATGCAAGATGTGTATTTTCAGATTTTTGTCTTGATAACTGAATTTATGACAGCAGTGTGAAATCTGCCTTGACAGCTGCTGTCATCCTGGTGGCTGGCTTAGTCAATTTGTGAAGTCAGAGAAGAGTTGTCACTTGCTAATTAGCTCACTCAGATAGACGGTGCTACTTGGTGTCAGAGGTTGTTAGTTCAAGCCTCAAGCCTGATGTTTTTTTGTTGTTGTTTGCTATGATTTTGTTGTTATTTTTTCCCCTTTGATACCATGGAAAGAAGAAATCTTCACAATAAAAAAATTAACTGAACTGTTTTAAGGTCATTCCACCCTTCTCTCTGATTGAGCACAAATATAGTCAAGCAAATTTTGAAGCAATATAATTGACTTTCACATGAAAACCATCTTTAACTGTACTAGATAATACATCAGAATTATATTGCTGTCAAGACATCAACAAATTCATTCTTCAAACAGCTGCATCAATTTAAGTTTCTGGCCAAAACTTATGTTTTATAAGATTATATTTTCACACACCGTGAGAAATTTATAAATTATCTTTACCGAATACTAATTTTTACTCAATAGAGCTTGAACGCATCATAATGTAACTCAACCTCTATCAGGAGTAAGTTGCAGCCACTGACTGCTCATAGCTGACAGCTAACGTTAACTAGCTCTCCTCCTGCTGACTTTAACACGGATTTGTTGTTTTACAATGTAGCATCATCAGGGACTGCTTCCATTAGTGTGGAACCCCTACTTTTTAAGCCTGTGCAAAATTAACATGACACAATGTAAAAACATGGGACACTGCCATCGGTGGATGCCACTGGCAGCCAACAAAGTGACTATCGGCAGATACATCAGTGCAAATCAGTAGAAAAAAGCTGTTTAAAAAGACATAAACTCAACTTAATTATTTACCTTTCACCAACATAAACAGGCACACTCTGGTCTCTAGTCGCCATACAAGACAATCTTCAGGCTTAAATGTAGGACTGTGACAATATCAAAAATTTTTGATACCAGGACCAGTGAAATTCCATGATTCGTGATACCCATTTGGATACCACTGTAAAAAAAAAAAAAAGAAAAAAAAAAAGAAAAACAATAAATCCCCTGTACTTACACATACACTCCTTTCTTTAAAACGTCTATATTAAATGAGATTTTTGTCGGCGGTGAAACATATATTATACACAGCCTACAATATATTCACATATTGGTCCTCCATTGTTGGTGTTTTTCTTTTGCACTTGCACATGTGAAATGTGACGATTGGTTTTTGTGGTTGGCTATTTGTTCTGCCCCTCCTCCACTGTGATTGGGTGGCTGGGTGAAAAGTAGGGCTGCCCCCTAACAGTAGACTAAACGTCAGTTGAACAGAAAGGTCATTAGTCGGCAAGATTCCATTGGTCGCTTAGTCGAAGGAAAGAAAAAAAAAAAAAACAGGAAGCGTCCACGCTCAGCAGTCAGACAGGAGTCAGGTTAATTTCCAGGGCTGGTACCTGCGGTTATTCCACAGGCTAGTTAACAACATGTCGGGCAGGAAACTCATCGGGCAGGAAACTCATCTTCATTGGTCGACTACAAACATGACGTATCATCTGAAACATGGAAGTAGCTACATGCCCATTAGCCCACAGCGTCATTAACAGGCGGCTCGCTCAGTGTGTGACGTGCACTTGTAGATAAAATATAGGCCTATATTAATGAAGGTTCATTGGTTACACCGCTTCACTGCTCTCTAACAGTATCTACAGGTGACTCTTTGTGCCACTGATTCACTCAAAGTCTAAATGCAGAATTTAGTGTGAAGCTGTTTGATGCTCAGAGATCTGTAGAAGTTCAGTAAGGAGTTTTTGAGCTGTGATGTGAATGAAGGACAACATTTCTCTGTAACATGTGTGTGTTTCCTGTTTCCTGCAGACGTCCAGCAGCTGTTGGTGGTTAAAGAAGAGGTTCCCCCTGAGCAGCAGGAGTGGAGCTCCAGTGTGGACCAGGAGGACCCAGAGCCCCCACACATTAAAGAGGACCAGGAGGACCCAGAGCCTCCACTCATTAAAGAGGACCAGGAGGACCCAGAGCCTCCACACATTAAAGAGGACCAGGAGGACCCAGAGCCTCCACACATTAAAGAGGAACAGGAGGACCCAGAGCCTCCACACATTAAAGAGGACCAGGAGGACCCAGAGCCTCCACACATTAAAGAGGAACAGGAGGACCCAGAGCCTCCACACATTAAAGAGGAACAGGAGGACCCAGAGCCTCCACACATTAAAGAGGAACAGGAGGACCCAGAGCCTCCACACATTAAAGAGGAACAGGAGGAACTCTGGATCAGTCAGGAGGGAGAGCAGCTTCAAGGGCTGGAGGAGGATGATATCACCAAGTCAATATCCACTCCTGTCCTGAGTGAAGATGATGAAGAGAAACCTCAGTCCTCACAGCTTCATCAAAGACACATTGAACAGATGGAAACTGGAGCTGATGGAGAGGACTGTGGAGGACCAGAACCAGCCAGGAACTCAGATCCAGATACACATTTACAACCTGAGACTGATGACCAGACTGGAGAGTCTTCTGAACCTGAGACTGATGACAGTGATGATTGGACAGAGACCAGAGAATATCAGTTAGGCTTAAAGTCTCTTAAAAATGATGAAGACCCTGTTAGTGATTCGAAATGTAGTGCTGGTGAGAAACCATTTAGCTGCTCTGAGTGTGGGAAAAAATTTGGTAAAAGTGGAATTCTGAAAGGACACATGAGAACTCATACAGGAGAGAAACCATTTCGCTGCTCTGAATGTGGGAAAAGATATGGCCGCAAGCCTGATCTGAAGAGGCACATGCTAACTCACACAGGAGAAAAACCTTTCAGCTGCTCTGATTGTGAGAAAAAATTCAACACCAAGACAGGTCTGAAGAGACACATGTTGATTCACACAGGAGAGAAACTTTCTACCTGCTCAATTTGTGAGAAATCTTTTGTACAGATTGGATATCTACAATTACATATGAGAACACACACAGGAGAGAAACCATTTTGCTGCTCTGAGTGTGGGAAAAAATTGCGCACCAAGACACATCTGAAGCAACACATGAGATCCCATACAGGAGAGAAACCTTTCAGCTGTTCACTTTGTACGAGATCTTTTACACAGAGTGGAAGTTTACAGAAACACATGGCCTGCCACACAGGAGAGAAACCATTTAGCTGCTCTGAGTGTGGGAAAAGTTACCCTCGCAAGTACTCTCTTGTTCTTCACATGAAAACCCACTCAGGAGAGAAACGTTTCAGCTGCGGTATTTGTGATCATAGATTTACTCACCCCAAATACCTCAGAGACCATAAGTGTGTTGGTCGTCAGTCCTCACAGCCTGATCGAAGTCAAACTGAGGAGAACAGAGAGGCAGAACCTCCAGCCAGCAGCTCAGCTGAACAGATGGAAAAAGAAGCTGATTGAGAGGACTGTGGAGGACCAAAACCAGCCAGGAACTCAGATCCAGATACACATTTACAACCTGAGACTGATGACAGGGATGATGACTGGGAGGAGACTAGAGAACCTTTGTCAGCCTTAAACTCTGAACTATGTTGTATGAGACCTATTACTGTCCAAAAATAGTCAAGTCGCTCAAGAGTGTGTTGAAAGATTTGGCTTTTGGAGACACATGTGGAGTCATACATAGAGAAACCATTTGGTTGCTTGGTTTGTGATAAAGGATTTTCATGGGGGGGGGAATTGGGTTTGTTGCATGAGATTTCATGCAGGTGAAAAACCTTTGACACAAAGTGACCACGCTGTGACACACATGAGAATCCAGGGATGCACTGTTTGATCAACTGGACATTGGTATCGGCAAATACTCGCCTCGTTGGCCACCTATCGGCAATTAAGATGACGTTGACTGATGCTGTAGCTACTGTTTTCCTGTTGTGTCACATCAAGGGCTCAAGAGTAATGGCCACAAACTTAGATTGATGGGCAGCTAGAACACGAATACAGTTTCGGGTGAGAAACTAAATACAAATAAATACAGAATTTGGAAGGAGACTAAAAAAAAATCTCTTTTTCAAGAGCACCCTGGCCGAGGCAAGCGGCAACATAAGTTACAGACACAACATAGAACAAAATGTACATCTCCCAAACAATATAATATATAGCAATATAAAACCCAAAGATTACGACAAAGAAAAGACAGAAAATATGTTGATATATACTAGAGGTTAACCATAAAAGTGCGAAAAGGGCAACTATACATGATTACAAAGACCAGCTAAGACACACCGTGACATTGGCACGTAGAAGACTGTGTACAAAAATCCTGCAGCAGTGCTTTGAAACGGCCGAGAGGAACCAAAGAGTGCAACTTTGAGTCTCCTGCAGAAGATTCCACATATAAGGAACAGAGATGTACCGATACCACTTTTTCCTTCATAATACAGATTCCGATCCCTGAACCTTAGGTGTCTGCCGATACCGAGTACTGATCTAATACCAGTGCGTAAAATAAAAATGGATGAGATATGAATTGTTTTATGTCTCAACTCCTAAAACTCTATGTAAAATATTAAGAGATAAATACATAATAGTAGAATAAATGCCATAGAACTTTATTTTTATTATTATTATCCAGTGTTGACACAGATCAAGACACAGATTAAAGTGCAGCCACACAATTTGGTAAAAAAAGACATTTTAAAGGCTACAGTAGAATGCTTTTTAAACTCCGCTCCGTTTCCATTTCGTTTGCCTGTAGCGTGCATTAGTGACGCGCGGGTCGGGTTTTTTCCAACCCGCAGGTCCCGCATTTATGAAATAATTTGAACCGCTCCATCCCGCCCGCACAACCGCATCTATTTTCACAACCCGCCCCACCCCGCCCCCGTCGCTATTAACTTACCCGTCTTGTGGCTCTCATGCTTGTATAGCTTATCATAGGAATTGCTGCTGTCGTCTGCTGCACTAACTACCTCACAGAAACTGTCCCAAACATGAGATTTAGCAGCTTGGCTTTCTTTTCTTTTAACTCTGTACTCTCCCGACTGTAATCTTTCCCTCACTTTTTCTTCCATCTTCACCGCTTCATTGACTCTGGTTTGTTGTGGCCGCTGCTTGGCTCTTTTGTGATGTCAGGTCGCAGGTTACGTTACGTAACATGCATTTACCTAACCTACAACAGTGTTGTTAACAAGTAGGCTATATCAAACATATTTAATCTTTAATGACCCGCCCCACCTGCCCCGCCAATAAAGTGAACATTTCTTGACCCGACCCGACCCGACCCGCGGGTTACAGATCAGCCCGCGCATCACTAGCGTGCGTATGCATAATGACGTGAGGCATTACGTGGTATCAGATTGGTCATAGGCTGTACTCGCCAATACCCAAAATAAAAACCCAGTTTCAGCTTCAGCTTTTTCGCGAGTAGTTCAACATCTAACACAATGCCCAGATATTTATAAGATAAAACACACTCGACGCTTGTGTTCTTTTGTGAAAGCCAAGGTGAAACTTGTTTGTTTGGCTAAAAATGCTTCATTGTAAACAACGAACCATTGTTAAAATCTGCAGGAGGCGGGCATTGTACATCAGTCCATTGTGGTGCAATTTAGAATTGTTGTGGTGGTGGTGGTGGTGAGGATTTGAGACGAGGGTTCAATTTGTGTACGGCTGTGGGTAAAAACTGTTCCTCAGTGTGGACATGCAGCATTTCAGGGTCCTGTAGTGTCTTCCAGAGGGCAGCAGTGTGAACAGGTGATGAAAGGTGTGAGTTCTGTCTTCAGCAGTCCTGCAGGCTCTGCTGTTGCAGGGAGACCTGTAGATGTCCTCTAGGGGGGGCAGGTGGGGGTGGAGAGCTACCCATACTGGGTATATTGATCTGTTGGAGCATATTTACAACATAAAAAATTAATCGTCCCGTTGTGTTTCCCCCGACACCGCTGGGTGCCATTAAACTATAACGCTGGCCTGTTGTCCTCATTCGTGGACACTTTTTTTTGTGCCATCTAGTGGTAGTCAGAGCACAATACACTAAAAACAAGATGGCAGCCATCTCTGCTGAGTCAGTCTGCAGCCGATCCCGACACCAAAGTGGACAAGGCCCAAAACCTGATCACGTCTCATGGTTGAAACTTGTTTATTTAGGATTAATAATGTTTGTAGTTTAATATGGCAACAAAGTTGACCAATTTTAGCAACAGTAACAAGCTGAGACGCTGTTAATTAGGAAGTGCTTGTATGAAGACATTGGGAATAATCAACTTGTTGAAGGACATTGGGACTTTATTATCGTTGCCTACACTGGGTCCGACTGATCCCAAATAGCGAGAACAAATTTAAAAAGCATACCAAACAAAAACACTCAGGTCTCAGGAGGATATTCATGAACGTTTGTTGAAATGTGGGGATACAAGGAGTTCTGTGTATCTCCTCCGGTGGCAGCGCTCTTGTACAACGTTCCTATAAGAACATTAATGTTGCCTTTAGACGAACCAATTTGTCGGCAACAAAGACAGACGAAATATTAGATTTACAGTCCGAGACCAAAACCTCTGTCTTCTGTTTGAAACTTGAAACTTTTGAATGTGATTCATTTTTACCTCAGAGCTCTGGAAATGTAAAAACAATACTTGTCTGTCTTCAAACTGAGTTGGTTGAATATTGTGATAAGCACAATGTTGTCCAGACGGTCGGAACTTAATCAAGGCAACACAACTGAAAGAGCTGCTTCATTTATTACATATACTCTATGTGTCCTATTTCTCCACACCTTAAAAACATATCATACCGTAGGATGCCACAACATTCAGTATAATTTACCATGTCATTTAGCGACACCTGAAAATAGATTGCCTGAGGACAACTCAGGATGTTACAGAAGTGCATTGCATTTAAAATAAAAAAAACCCAACAACCTCATAATAAATCTCATAATTATGACATGAAGATCTCAAAGAAAGTAACCTTTTCCATCATGGAAATCTCCATTGTCACATCAGTCCAGTCATTTACTGTCAGACCAACGTGCATCAACTACAGAAGCTTATTGCATTCACTTGACAAATTTAAAAAAAAAATCTGTTTTATTGAGTAATTTTTTTTCTGGTTTTCGTGGTAATTTTTTTCTGTGGTTTTGTGTTATTTTTTGGGGTTTTTTTCGGGGTGATTTTTTTCTGTTTTTTTGTGTTATTTTTTGTTTTGTTTTTCGGGGTGATTTTTTCTGTTTTTCTGAGTATTTTTTTCTGAGTTAAGAGAGCAATAGAACAAAAGACGCTTTCATTCCTTTCTTGAGAGCTGGATATAATGGAAGCAAACATGACCCGCTTGTTTAGTTTAATCCAGTTTTACTTTGTTTTGGGTTACGTGTCCATCTGATTCTGGAGAAACACTGCAATGTCCAGCAGATCTGAATGGGCTTTTCGTCTGAACAACCGCAAAGTCTTAAGATGCCTACGTAAAGTCGACAAACTAATGATGACACCATGTATATGACTTAAAGACAAGAGTATCTCCCAGTGTCTCAAACCCAAAAGAAAGTAAAGTATTGATTTGATGGTTGATTACGGAAGTGTATTGCATTCACTTGACAAATAAAAAAAAATCTGTTTTATTGGATAATTTTTTCTGTTTTTCAGAGTATTTTTTTTTATTTTTCTGTTTTTCGGTATAATTTTTTCTGTTTTTCAGAGTATTTTTTTTCTGTTTTTTGTGTTTTTTTGTTTGTTTGTTTTTCGGGGTAATTTTTTCTGTTTTTCTGAGTATTTTTTTCTGAGTTAAGAGAGCAATAGAACAACAGACGCTTTCATTCCTTTCATGAGAGCTGGATATAATGGAAGCAAACATGACCCCCTTGTTTAGTTTAATCCCGTTTTACTTTCCTTTGGGTTTGAGACACTGGGAGATACTCTTGTCTTTAAATCATATAGATGGTGTTATCATTGATTTGTTGACTGACACAGGCACCTTAAGACTTTGCGGTTGTTCAGACGAAAAGCCCATTCAGATCTGCTGGACATTGCAGTGTTTCTCCAGAATCAGATGGACACATAACCCAAAACAAAATAAAACTGGATTAAACTAAACAAGCGGGTCATGTTTGCTTCCATTATATCCAGCTCTCATGAAACGAATGAAAGTGTCTGTTGTTCTATTGCTCTCTTAACTCAGAAAAACAGAAAAAATTACCCTGAAAAACAAACAAAAAAACCCACGAAAAACAGAAAAACATTGCCGCGAAAAACAGAAAAAAATTACAACGAAAAACAGAAAAAAAAAAAAATACTCTGAAAAACAAATAATTATTCAATAAAACAGATTTTTTTATTTGTCAAGTGAATGCAATAAGCTTCTGTAATCAACCATCAAATCAATACATTTTGACTCAGGAGCGTTATAGCCTGAATATATATGAAATTGAAATCTAAATGCATATTGAATATGGATTGTATTTCTGTGCAATAAGTCTGATTTTTTTTTTTTTTTTTTGGTATTCCCTAAACACATGGTCATGGTTTGCAGCCACCGCCTGTAATTTCGATAACGCTTGTGGACTTTTATTTTGATGCTCAGTAACTCATCTGACCCGGAAGCTGTATTCTTCACTCTAACTTCACACTGTTGACCAAAGATGGCGGCTGGTAGAACCAAGTGTTAGCAGTGTCTTTGTTGTGTTTTTAAAGTGTGAACATGTCTAAAGTCCAAATGCTGAGATCGTTGGTGAAGCAGCGACTAACTGCGGCTGCTGAAGAGATATTTGGGCTGTTTGAAAGAACGATAGCAGAGTACGAGGAGGAACTTTGTCGATCAAAAGAGGAGAACGAGCGACAACGGAAACTACTGGACGCTGTTTTCAACCCTCAGCCTCAGTTAAACGGAGCAGGTTTGTTCATTAAACATTCACTCTGTCGATGTTTAAAGCTACGTTACCTTCTCTGGTGTCGTTAGCTTCTCTGGTGCCGTTAGCTTCTCTGGTGCCGTTAGCTTCTCTGGTGCCGTTAGCTTCTCTGGTGCCGTTAGCTTCTCTGGTGTCGTTAGCTTCTGTGGTGTCGTTAGCTTCTGTGGTGCCGTTAGCTTCTCTGGTGCCGTTAGCTTCTGTGGTGCCGTTAGCTTCTCTGGTGTCGTTAGCTTCTCTGGTGCTGTTAGCTTCTCTGGTCTCGTTAGCTTCTGTGGTGCCGTTAGCTTCTCTGGTCTCGTTAGCTTCTGTGGTGCCGTTAGCTTCTCTGGTCTCGTTAGCTTCTGTGGTGCCGTTAGCTTCTCTGGTGCCGTTAGCTTCTCTGGTGCCGTTAGCTTCTGTGGTGCCGTTAGCTTCTCTGGTGCCGTTAGCTTCTCTGGTGCCGTTAGCTTCTCTGGTGCCGTTAGCTTCTGTGGTGTCGTTAGCTTCTCTGGTGCCGTTAGCTTCTCTGGTGTCGTTAGCTTCTCTGGTGCTGTTAGCTTCTCTGGTCTCGTTAGCTTCTGTGGTGCCGTTAGCTTCTCTGGTGCCGTTAGCTTCTCTGGTCTCGTTAGCTTCTGTGGTGCCGTTAGCTTCTCTGGTCTCGTTAGCTTCTGTGGTGCCGTTAGCTTCTCTGGTGCCGTTAGCTTCTGTGGTGTCGTTAGCTTCTCTGGTGCTGTTAGCTTCTGTGGTGCCGTTAGCTTCTGTGGTGTCGTTAGCTTCTCTGGTGCCGTTAGCTTCTCTGGTGTCGTTAGCTTCTACATTCCCTTCGGATTAATGGCTGATCCTGTTAACTGGCGACTTTCAGCTGGAGGCGTTAGTGATTGTCGTCATGACAACTGTTGACAGCAGGAAGAGAAACCCAGCTGTCCTCCTTCATCTCTTCACCTCTGTTTAGTTTTTTTTCCATTGTCAAAACACCTGATCTGTGTTTGAAGTCTTGTTGGAGGAAACATGTCACATCTCACCTCTTCCTCTGCGGGTTCTGACTGAATCACCGTGAATTTTTAATAACTTAAATGTCATTACAGTTGTTAATCACAATAAGATACTGGATTATTCTGAGAGAGGATTGTAGCAATCAACTTTTGAGTTCACCAGTGCTGCTAATCAAAACCATCCCTTTTAAACATTTAAAAAAAATAGCATATTAGGTATGTACAATATTGGATTTTTTGTCGATATCTGGTATGCAGATATATACGGCCGATATTTATTTATTTATTTATTAAAATGATCCCCATTAGCTGCCACTTAGGTGACGAGCTAGTCTTCCGGGGGTCTGTCTGTCAGTTAACATCTTTGACAATGTGTGTGATGTCACCGGATGATTCTTGTCCTATTTTTATAATTATTACCATTATTTCAGTCACTGTGTCTGTTCATGTGCCAGCCGAAATGTTATTGTAGTAACTAAAAAGCTCCAACAGGTGGCAGAAGCTACATTTGAAGTACCGCATGCAAGCTATGTAAGTCACTGAATCCTCCACAATAAGTTCCTGCAAATGTTTCACAATAAAAGCCTTTTTAGAAAATGAAGGGATTCTCCCAACTGAAATTATAATGGGCTTTTAATTTCATACAGATACAGGAAGTGCTGAGTTTGAAACCTGCCATTGTCTGCTACCTTGCTTCAGCCGTGTTTTTATTAAAATGGATATGATATCACATTACTCGTAGATTGCCATAATAAAAGTGGCAACTTTTTTCCATTTCTGCCTTTGAAGTGTGTCGATTAAGACATTGAAAAAATGTAAAAAAAAAAAAAAAAAAAAAAAAATTGTAAACAGAAAATTCTTGGTACTGAAGTGAATCCTTTTTTCCCACCCCTGACACATAATCTATCGTTGGATTATAATTGTTGATGTATTCATCACTGTAATGTTGCAGCTGGTAAATGTGGAGCTGATTTAAGTTATATATATTTTATATTTTGTGTTTCCTGTTTCCTGCAGACGTCCAGCAGCTGTTGGTGGTTAAAGAAGAGGTTCCCCCTGAGCAGCAGGAGTGGAGCTCCAGTGTGGGCCAGGAGGACCCAGAGCCTCCACACATTAAAAAAGAAAAGGAGGAACTCTGGATCAGTCAGGAGGGAGAGCAGCTTCAAGGGCTGGAGGAGGATGATATCACCAAGTTCCCATTCACTATTGTCCCTGTGAAGAGTGAAGATGATGAAGAGAAACCTCAGATCTCACAACTTCATCAAAGACACACTGAACAGATGGAAACAGAAGTTGAAATAGAGGACTGGGGAGGACCAGAACCAGCCAGGAACTCAGATCCAGATACACATTTACAACCTGAGACTGATGACAAGCCTGGAGACTCTCTTGAACCCGAAACTGACATCGATGATGAGTGGAAGAAGACCAGAGAACCTAAGTCAGGTTTAAACTTTATGATACATGATGAAGACCCTGTCAGCGATTGGAGATGTGGTGCTGGTGAGAAACCATTCAGCTGCTCTGAGTGTGGGAAAAGATTTGGGAAAAGTGGAAATCTGAAGCGACACATGATAACCCACACGGGAGAGAAACCATTCAGCTGCTCTGTGTGTGGGAAAAGATTTTACCGCAAGACACATCTGCAGGAACACATGCGGTCTCATACAGGAGAAAGACCCTTCAGCTGCCCAATCTGTGAGAACTCTTTTACACATCGTGGAAATTTACAGAAACACATGATAATCCACACAGGAGAGAAACCGTACAGCTGCTCAGTGTGTGGTAAAAGATTCCCTCGAGAAGGATACTTAGCTCATCACATGAGAACCCACACAGGAGAGAAACCTTTCTGCTGCAATGTTTGTGACCAAAGATTCACTTGGCTTCACCAACTCAGAAACCATCAGTGTGAAACTGTTTAGCTGCTGTAAGTGTGTGGAAAAATTTAGCTGCAAGACACTTCTAAAGAGACGCATTTAAACTCATACAGGAGAAAAAAGTTTCAGCGGCTCAGTTTGTGTGAAATCATTGAGACAGAGTGGACATTTACACTCATGAAAAACCTCACAGGAGAGAAACCACTTATCTTCTTTGAGTGTGGGAAGTGATAAGAACCAAGAGAATTCTGAAGCAACACAAAAGATTTCATAGAGAAGAGAAACCTTTTGGCTGCTCAGTTTGTAAAAACTTTTACATAGAGCAGGGGTTTGCACACACATGATAATCAACACAGGAGAGAAACCCTTCAGCTGCAGTGTTTGTGAACAAAAATTCACTTTGCCTAAACAGCTCAGAATCCATCTGTGTGTTGGTTGTCAGTCCTCACAGCCTCATCAAACTCAGCATGGCCTCCAGCCAGCAGCTCAGCTGAGCAGATGGAAACCGAACCAGATGGAGAAGACTGTGGAAGACCAGAACCAGCCAGGAACTCAGATCCAGATACACATTTACAACCTGAGACTGATGACAAGGCTGGAGACTTGATTTGGCCGCAAGAGCTTGAGGACACGTGGATTCATACAGGAGAGAAACCGTTCAGTTGCTCAGTTTGTGATACAGGATTTCCTTGGAAGGAAAAATTTCACTAAATTTCATTTACGATAAAACCCTTTTTTGCTGCTCATTTAGTGCGAAACATTTTACACACGTTGTGAAAAACGTAAGAATCCACACAGAGAAGATACTTTTCAGCTCTCAGTTAATGGTAAAAGTTTTGAAAGCGCTCCAGTCAAAGTTCAAGAAAATCATGTGGAAGATATGATGCAAATATGACGTTTCTGTTTTGTGTATGTATGTGAAGAAGGTTACAGTGTCCTAATAGCTCCTCAGAGGTCCACGTTATCAGCTCTTCAGTCAGTCACACGTTTCATTTTTTACATTGTACTTTGTCGCAGTTTGTTTTTGTTGTTGATACACAAATTTTTCCACCTCAGCCAGGTGTGGAAACTTTTTGCAATAATTGTATTTTTTTCTTTCATTTTCACTTTCATTTTTATGCACAGTTTCAAAATGGCGTATAAATAGTTGACTAGGTTACGTTAGGCTTCGGGGATCTGGAGGGATAGTCAAACAATTTTGGTACAAAAAAGACTTTAAGTTTGGAAGACGCCCTGTTGATTTGTCTGAAGCATCATTCAGCTGTGGCTGAAGCTAAGAATGTATTACTACATTCACTATCGTCTGATTTAGTAAACATCACTCTACTTTGCACAATTTATCCTGAGATGCTGGCGCAACAATAGGTAAGTAAATTTGGTTGGTTGTGTTTTCAGCAGGAGTAGGGCTGAGGCGGTAGCGGGCAGATGGATGTGCCTGGCTGGTAAGCTGTGATGGCTGGCTCACTCTCTCATGTTATTCCCTTGCCACCTACAGGAGACAACAGACCTCCTCTCCAAACACTGTAACAGCTCCTCTGTTTTTCTGTGTTCTCCATCAGCCACACTTAAGGTCACAAGCAGAACCACCGCAACCACTCTAGACAGAGCGAACAGGCGCTCAGCTTTGCCTCGTACCTAGCAAAGTGTAGCTCGTCCCTCCAGAATGTTGTGATCACAGCAACTAACGCACATTCAGTCAATCCGTGTGAATTCTGCTTAACCTTGCAATTTTGAACCAATCACTGCAACTTCACCACAAATGTGACCAATGAAAAGGGGTAAAAACTCATTATATTGTAGAGCTGCATGCAGCGTATTGATTTGTTGAGCTCTGTGCCTGGGACAGAGTCGCACAAACACAGTGACAGGGCTAACTGGCAGCTCCACTAGCATCACACAGCTAACGTTACCCAACAGCTATTAATTGGCTTACCGTCAGAGTTGAGCCGTTTGGGTGTTGGTGTCAGATGTAAACCGCTGCTGCAAGGCTTTTGCCCAAGCAGCAAAATCTGACGAGTAGAGATGATGTTGTGCTGTGTTAGCTTGTGCTAATTGCAGCATCAGCAGCTGATTGTTGGCACAGATAGATTCTTATTCTGTGGGAAAGAATGAATGCTTGTAATATTAAGCCCCAAATCTGTGACATTTGAGCAATTTTCACTGGCGCTGGCGTTTCATCCATCCAGCTGAAAATGGACAGATGGATGGATGAAACGCCAGCGCCAGTGAAAATTGCCTTGGATAAGGCCTGGTAGCAGGGGCAGTAGGCTGAGCAAGGTACTCTCGATGTCCCTTTCCCCACCAACGCTTTCCAGCTCCTCCTGGGGGATCCTGATGCATTCCCAGACCAGATGAGATATATAATCCCTCCAAGTGTTCTGGGTCTGCCCCGGGGCCTCCTACCAGTGGGACGCACCCGGAACACCTCTAAAGGGAGGTGCCCAGGAGGATCCTGATCAGATGCCCAAACCACCTCAACTGGGCCCTTTCAATGCGATGGAGCAGCAGCTCTACTCTGAGCTCCCTCCAAATGTCCGAGCTCCTCACCCTATCTCTAAAGCTGAGACCAGCCACCCCACGGAGGGAACTCATTTCGGCAGCTTGTATCTGCGACCTCATTCTTTCCGTCTTGCACTTCACCGCAAAAAAACGCACCCTCTAGAAACAGTGCAACATGTATTACAATTTTTTGAAAAGCTACTGTGAAATTTTAGGACACAGCAAAAACCTGGAGGTACTGATTACTGTTACGTTAGCATTAGCATGGTCAATTTAATGTTAACATAAGCTAACTAACATGGTTGACCTTTATTTTCCAACTTCCCAATGACACCATTTACTCAAAAGTACTGTATGATCAACCAAATTTTTTCGGCACATGCCAGTACGCCCTTATTAGCATTATTAGCACAGCTGGGCTAACCCAAGGATAATTTATGAGCTAGCAGAGAGGTCAGTGGTTAGCTGAGGTGATGCCTTGGGAAACAGCCAGCAGCTAGTGATGGAAGCCACTCTCTCAATTATGCAAAACTAAAAGCCTTAATGAAATGTAAACGGGTGAGTTATATATTTAAAAAAAAATTCAGCCCCTGTACAGTTGTCTTTAATGTTGTAATTAGCTATAGAGACCAAAACTGTTTTTGTACCAGGCTGTAAAGTTTATTTCTGCCTTAAAGTTGGACATTTCAACATGTCATCTTTGGGGACTGACTCTGTTTTGGAGCCAGCCTCAACTGCAGTTTTTGGCACTTGCTCATTGGCTTCGTCTTTCAGCCTCGGCGGCCGCTGCCACAGGACAGAGTGGCTCAACTGTGACTGAGAGGATGCCTCGCCAATAAGAGTTTTACTGCAGGTCATTGGACTTCCCCATATACCCAGCTCATCTGTGTAGCTGCCCCATTGGCTGATATGCATGTGTATGTATATGATTAATTATCTTTTATATGTTATTTTAACCTAACAAATGAATCATACCCCCTCCTATATAAATGCTCTTATAAATGTTCTTTGTAGTGTGTTTTATTTGGAGCCTGATGAAGGCCACAAGCTGAAACGCATTGGTCTGAAAGTCAAGTTGTGTTTACTACAGGCGGTGTTTCAGTTCTAACCTCCTCAGACTCGAAAGTCAAGTTCTGTTTACTACAGGCGGTGTTTCAGTTCCAACCTCCTCAGACTGTTTCCTCTGTCCATGCACCTTGGATGTGGTATCTTGAAGTCACTCAACACACTTTTCGACTACTAAAACCACAAGCTCTCTCCAAAGATTTGGGTCGGTTGTGAATCCTCTGCACACAGCGCACAGATCTTAAATTCTCAAGAACAGCTGGTCAGATTGTACCAACACTGATAATACATGTTATATAAACCACCTATGCAGTGTTTCCCAGACAGAGGTTTTACTTGGGTGGCCCACCCTGGTAGAGGAACTTATTATTATTTTATTGTTTCCAGTTGATATTGTCCACTGAGATGTAGCGGAGTAAATTGTGATGTCGTGTTAAATGGAAGTACTTCAGCAAAGTACAAGTACACACTCACAGACAATAGGTGTGTGTGCAGTAGAGATGCGCGGATGGCAGTTATACCGCGGACCGGGCGGGTTGGGTGATAAAGATGAACAATCTGATTAATGGCGGATGGGTTATGGGCGGGTGAAAATAATAGCCTAATAATAACTTTTATTTATATCGCACCTTTTAAAAACAAAGTTTACAAAGTGCTTTGACAAACATTAATGAGGGAAAATACATTGCATGCTCTAAAATGTGAACAGCACATTTTAATATTTATATTTAGTGGGGCACAATCTGGCCGGCGGCCAGACTCTCACTGAGCCTGTGTGTGGACCAGAACACCGGAGCATGATGGAGGGCGATTTACTCCTTAAATGTGTCATTTGGAAGGGTTTATTTAACACAGTGATCCCCGCAGCAGCAGAAATGAGTGAGTCTCCTCATTAAGAGTGCCAATGTGCGCCTTTACGCACGGAGTAACGGCGCCATTTTATTGATTATTTTAATGTCAGTCAGCTGACGGGATCGGCCAGGATCTAATCAAACAGCATGGATACCAAGAGGCGAAGCTCCGTTGAATTTTTGCCAACAGCCACTAGGGGCGCTGCCGCCATTTTGGACTGTTGCGTCCAGACAACATGCAAGATGTCAAGGAGAGAGGAGGAAAAAAGTAAAAGAAAACAGTGTAGTGCAATTAACTGCAACAACTATCAGTGGAACACCCCGCACCTGGCCTTCCGCCGTTTCCCGAAGGATCCTGACAGGTAAGAACTCCTGAGGTGTAAGTTTTAAAGTGTTTTAATATCTATTTAATATGCCAGTTTTGTTCATATATATTATCAGGTTGTCCGTCCGTCTCATTCGTGTGAACGTGATATCTTTTGAAAGAATTTCTTAAGATTTGTCCACTTGCATTCAACAATGAACTCTTAGATTTTGGTGGTCAAAGGTCAAGGTCACTGTGACCTTGTCAGTCTGCTTGTAAACACAATATCTCAGAAACATTGTGATGGAATTTCTTCAAATTGGACACAAACACTCACTTGGATTTATTGATGAACTGATTGAAATTTGGTGCTCAAAGGTCAAAGTCACTATGACCCCAGACTTACATCCTGGAGATCGCTGTTTATGTCCCATGTTGTGACGTTACATTACATTGATTACAAAAGTGCTTATCCTAATCAAACCATGAGTTATTGTTGTTAGTATGTTCCTCCACCAGGTGACACTAATGACTCAATAAAAGACAAACCTCCGTTTGCAAACCTGCCATGCATGTGCAAACCTGCCATGCATGTGCAAAACACCTCAACACTGTTTTGGTTGAAAATGACTTTTGGTCATTGGAACAGTGAAGACCTGTTTTATCATGTAGACACATCCGGTGCCTCTTGTGTTGTGTTTATAAGGGTGAGGGAAAATAATATTGTAAAGTTCTGTTTTAATTCCATCCAAATATTAGTTTACCCAGTTTGTTCCAAATGATTAAGGGCCATCAAAAGACAAGGTGGTTTTAAGAAAACCAACACACTGATTATTTTTTTCTTAACCATGTTATATTTAGTGGATCATGTTACGACCCAATCACCAGAATAAATATTGGCATTGTGTTTCTGCAAACCATGGGTATGTTACATTCATACTTGTTTATGTAGCTCATATGTTAAAACCTAACGTCTCTTTGAGGGTTAAGGGCTATGGGTATGGGTAGGGCATAGGTGTAGGAATGTGTTTGCTGCGACTGTGAAGTACTTTTTTCTGGGTTTTCCTGTGGGCGGACACTCGCTCATTACACCTCAGACTGGAAGCCAGCATCATCGTGTCCGCCTCGTTCCTCCCTGTCTCCCCTTACAGGTAAGAACAATGGTTGTAATATGTGTACATATGTTTTCTGAGTTACTAGGAACACATTGGCGTTAAATATCTTTGTCAAAAGTCATTTTAGGAGGTGAATTTAGTTAACTAAAACGTTAGAGTGTTGGCTTGCTGGCAGCATGTTTGGTAGCATGGGTCAGGCATGCAGCTACTTGCTTATCATCAGGGTTTGGGTGATAGCTATGTGCCAATGTACTGCCGCACCCCAGTTCTCTATACAAGAAACAATGTTCGTCAAGATATAGAAAGAGGTGAAATCGAGTCTCTGCACATAATTATGAGCTGACACATCAGGGCTTCAGTGACCGTCTGCAAAAGCAGAAACTCACTTGTCTCTCTATTCAAACACTATAAAACACACCAGTCTGAGGTGCTGAAGGCACGGACTGCATCGTCTCCCAGCAAACTTAGATATGACATCTGCACAGCTGCTTGGAAGTGTCAGAATCTTTTGTATACCCTGCGTGCCTATAGATAGGACAGGTCGCCAGACTATCACAGGGCTGACACATAGAGACAGACAACCATTCACACTCACATTCACACCTACGGACAATTTACCAAGTTACCAATTAACCTGCATGTCTTTGGACTGTGGGAGGAAGCTGGAGCACCTGGAGAAAACCCACGCTGACACGGGGAGAACATGCAAACTCCCAAACATGCAAATGATACAGCGTAGTATAAGGATATTTTTACATAGTGATATCGCATCATTATACAGACCTGGAGTATCGATTTTTTTCTGTTATCTAACTCTTATAAACTGAAAGCTAACGTTAATGTAAAAGTTATTTGCTTCTTAACATTACTGTTGTGTGACCTAAATTTGTACAGTTATATCAAATCAAAATATTAATCTTGTGTCACTGGTGAACTTTGATTAGAAAACCACTACAAGGCTGACCACTTGGTCCCCAAATTGATATCTTGCCAACATCAGATGCACACCTGTCTAAAACCAATCAGTTGCAAGTATAGGGTGACACAGCTCACCTAGGTGGTGACAACAGGATGTAGGTGTGTCAGGTGTAGTTATAAAGTGCGCCAGTATCACTGCAATGTCAAACCAAACAGATCATATTCATGCAGTGTAGCAAAAACACAAACCTTGGTTGGGACTTACACTGTTATGTAAGCAACATGTTTTTACAAGTTTTAGCCCAAGCTGCTTGCCCAGCTCTGACACAGGCATTTAGTCGTGTGTATGACTCGCATGTCCTTACCTTTGTTACCTTGTATAATTTTGTTGCTCTCATGTCTTTGTTGCCTCCTTACAAAAACATGCAAGTAGCTGACTACTTGCATGTTTTTGTTTTTGGAACTGGCATGTCTTTGTCACCACATGAAGAACTGCAGTTAGAATATTTCAAAGTAACCGTGTGTATGATTTTAAAACTCGTTTCTCTTTACTTTTTATTTTACTGCCTTATGTGTTAAGGGTGACACGGGATTATGGTTATGTAACAGGATTGTTTCATTTTTCTACAAGCTGAAACGTATACCATGAGATCATTTGAACGGTGCTGTTACAGCATTTACCCCTCCCAGTTGTTCTTTGAAACACTCCTGTGACTCAGGGGTTAGGTTGCAGATTGTAATCTGCAGTATTGCTGGCTCAAGTCTGGAGACAACAGACCTTAAAGCTCTGATCAAAACCTTAACTGCTGCAGATGAAGTAGATTGCGATTACCATGGATACTGCAATAAAATGTATTCAATGCAGTTATGTTCTACACTTCACTTCGTAGGTTGGTCTAGTGCGCAAGCTTCGAACACATTTTCATGGACAAAAAAACAAAACTTTCCCATGACTTTTTAAGGACCCATGACGAATGTTGTTGTTTGATTTCTTGCCCCACCTGCCTGGAGATTTCAAACATAGCTAGACCACACGAAGAGAGAGCCCGAATGCAGGGAGAAAATTCAGAAACATATCTGATGGTAAACAAAACGTTGTCATTAGAGCTACGTTATGAGGACAGCTACAGAAAATAAATCTGCTGTTGTGTCACATTAAGGAAGGTTATCTACAGAAGATTACTGCCACAGTTTCATTACACAAAACAAAATTCCATGACTTTTCCAAAACTTTCAGTGATTTTTACTAATTCCTTGACTTTTCCAGGTTTTCCATGACGGTGGGAATCTTGAGTGCAGAATGTCAGGCTGGACAGCTGCTGCCCCACTGATTGTGACTATGACACTCTTCTGTCTTACCGTGGGTGAGTTCATCACAAATAATTTTTCATTGTTGCTGCTATCAGAAGCTCATTTCACTGTGCCACGGTTTGAAATGATGACACTCACTAATTTCTAAGTTCTGAAAGAGAAGCTTTATATTTCCAAACAATCCTATTTACCTCAGATCTTTAGAGATATCTCAAGAGAATGCCCCCAGGGAATTGAAATTTGGTGCAAATGGACTCAATGCTGAACTGATGACTTTTGGTGGTCATGGCCATGGTCACTGTGACCTTGCATCTGTCACATGTGTCTCATTCTCATGAACATGACATCTCAAGAACACCTTAAGGGAATTTCTTTAAATTTGGCACAAACGTCCACTTGGACTGAAAAATAAACTGATCTGAATGTTGTGGTCAAAGGTCAAGATCACTGTGACCTCACACCACATGTTTTTGGCCATAACTCAAGATTTCATTCACTAATTATGACAAAACTTCACACTAATGTCTAACAGGATAAAATAATGAAGTGATGAGATTTTATATCCAAAAGGTCAAAGGTCAACTTCACTGTGACATCATCATGTTCTGCATAAAACACTTTATTTCATTATTAAATTATTAAAACGTCATATCTCAGGAACAGAAGGGGAGACATTTGGCATTTGAGGGTTAATTCAAGTTGGTACAAGTGTTACGGCCTCTTTGTGATCTCTCTGCCTGTTGGTGTGGTTCCTTTACTCTGTGTCTGTGTTTCCTCTTTGACCCCTCCAGGTCTGACTCCACCCACAGCCAGTGTACCTCAGGACGTCTACAAGGCAGAGGAACACAGTAACGTCACACTGAAATGGAGCTTTTCTATCGAGACTGACGTGTTTGTTGACTCACTATATATAGACATTATGTATGGGAAATCATTGAGGAGTATTTACCTTTATGACACAAGGTTTGAGGCTGGGCTGTACCAAGATGAGCTCTACAGGGGACGAGTGGGGTGTGACCTAGAGCTCGCCAAGACAGGACGGATTGAATGTCTCTTCACTGATCTGAGTCTCAACGACACAGGCATCTATGTATTTATCGTTGTTGTCAACGAAGACAGTCACACCCACAACTGTGACCTCAGTGTTACAGGTGAGCTGACATCGCTCCTTATTCAGTTAAATAACACATTGTCCATGACAAATTGTGTGTGCCACACAGTCATTAAATGTAGAATGGTATGATCCTGAATATAAAACAGCCACTTGCAAACAAAATGCCATACATATATAGTTAGATTAAAAATACCTGTTGTTCCTATTCTTATATGAATATTTAAAGTGATCACCACAGCTGTTTGGTCTCCACCAACTCCCGTGAAAGTATTTGGCTGTTTAGCTACTAAATGCGTCTCTTTCTTTCTTCTTGAGGTACTTGTTCATTACTTGAATATTTCTGTTTTCTTTAGCTTAATTCTTACACTGCTCTACACTTTGGCTTAGGCTTTTGCATATATGTATATTATTAACATAAAATATGATCAATTAATAAATTACATTAGTGTATAAAGGAATTCGAATTAGCACCACCTTCACTGGCTGCAATGTTAAATTAATGCTTATATATTATTCATGCATTAATAGTCATAATTTAATATACAAGTTATTCTTTACTTTGAATTAATGTTTACTGAAGATTGTTGTCTCATATTTGTTTAATCTCTTTGCAGCTGCCAGACATCTACCTGTGAATGCAACATCAAAGCCAGCAAGCAGAAGAAGGAACAGGCTCTATGCAGGCTTTGCTTTATTCATAGTTGTGACAACAGTATTTGGAGTCTGACGTAGGATTTATGCAAAAGTTGAACGTCAGCCTCACAAGAAAACCGCACAGTAATTTATATCTAATTAAATGATCAATGTGTAGCAGAGTGAATTTTGATCACTTAATTAATTAAATAGAAACAAGACCAACACTGTTGGTCTGTGCTTCTTATGTTTAAATTATAATATAGAAGTTTTTAGTTAAATTATGTCTGTTAGATCATATAGTAGAAAAAGAAATACAGTGGTGAAGGAGCCTATGGTCCACTGATGAAAGCTCTTGCATTTCAAGTATTACAAATTGGGTGTCTGTGGGGACATTCCCAGGACAAATCCAAATTGAAGGTCTATTTTTATCATGTACACAACAACTACAGTGAAGCAGTAGTTGGAAATAAAAAATCTTATCTAAGTTAAAGCAAAATCTGAATCTAGAACATGAACTATGACATGTTTAAATACAGAGCTGAAATATAAACATATATTCTGTGACGTGATAAAAAAAGGGGGTGGCACGGTGGGGTCAGTGGTCAGCATTGTCGCCTCACAGCCAGAGGGTACCTGGTTTGAACCTCGAGGTGGGGAAGTGTAATTGGTGACTCTAAATTGTCCGTAGTCTGCCTCCATGTGTCAGTCCTGTGATTGTCTGGTGACTTGTCCAGGGTGTACCCGCCTCTCGCCCACTGTCAGCTGGGCTATGTTTACAATACCTCAGTCATGAATTCAATATAATAATAATAATAATAATAATAATAATAATAATGATAATAATAATAATTTTATTTATAAAGCACTTTTCAAGCCATGCACAAAGTGCTTTCCAAAATATAACAAACACAAAAACAAGCAAACACAAAAGACAATAAAAACCATAAAAATAATATGTGATTAGCTGTAGGCCATAGTGAAGAAGCGAGTTTTGAGAAGGCCTTTGAAAGTTGTGATGGAATCTGTTGATCTTATACAGAGGGGAAGACTGTTCCATAAGCGAGGGGCCATCACAGAGAAAGCACGGTCACCCTTTGTTTTTAATCTCGAATGGGGAACCATTAATAAATTTTGCTCAAATCTCAAAGGTCTGGCTGGTGAGTACCGCATTAGATGTTCTTTTATATATTCTGGGGCCAGACCATGAATTGCCTTATGGGTGATTAATATAATTTTGAACTGAATTCTAAAATGAACGGGCAGCCAGTGCAAAGATTCTAAGATTGGTGTGATATGACATGACCTTCTTGATTTGGTTAATAATCTGGCTGCAGCAGGTAAAGAGTGAGTTACAATAGTCCAGGTGTGATGATATAAAAGCGTGAATAACTTAATATATATAAACATGATTGTATTCAGCATCCGTTGAAGTGTCTTAGTGATGAGCTCAGGGCTCATGAGTTCTGAAGTCTTTACTGGCCTTATAATTCGGACTAAAACATACAAACACACAGTCTGTGCTGTGGTGACCTGTCGAACTTGCTAGTTGCAGGGTTCATAAAATCAGCTGATATAATTAAATTAACCAGCTTAGTTTCAAGACAAATTCAGAGAGGAGGCAAAAGTGCTTTCCTTTTGGAACCTTTGTTAACCAATTGGGCTGCTGCTGCCAGCCCGTGATCTTGATCTTGTGATGAAGTTTTAGCGTCTTCTCTCTTTTCTCCGTTCTGCCAACAAGCATTTTTATTGTCTTCCTGCAACAACTCACCTGACTTCAACACAAAACTTCTGCTTAAGCAAGACTATGTTAGACAATAACAATAAAGCTGTCAGACACATAGTCTCACATTGTTAATATATCTGTAGCATAACCAAGCACTTTCAGTGGACATACGTTAATGTCCTGAAGGGTTACAATGCAGCATTTTTTTTGCTGCTGCCAGCTGCAGCACTTTCTCTTAATACTGGGCCATTAAAAAAAAAAAAAAAAAAAAAAAAAGTTTGGTCCCATTTCCTCCCCTGTTCTCTCGCTTATCCCCAGTTCTTTGAAGAATTCAGCAGATTTTCACTCTGGATCATGACTGAGAACTGTGGGGAGAGAGAGTTGTGTAGAGAGACATCATGAAGTCTGAAAAAGAAACCACATTACTCAGTGGGATTGTGAACTAACTTACAGAAGGAGTCTGTATGAAGTATTTTACAAACGCTGTCTCTCTTCAGTACTTTTATGTGCATCACTATACATTAAGGTTGAGGTTATCTCAATTAATGTATATTTTCTGTGCAATTCAATTTCCATTTTCTCAGTGTGTTTTTATGATTTCATTTCTTTAATAAAGTGATGAAAAAAATACATGTCTACATTGTAATTTTCTGTTTTTGTTTTTTTTTTTCTCCAAAAAAGTGTAAAAAAAAAAGTGTATTATATTTTACTGTTTGGCAGTTTATATAGAGCAATTGCATTTTCAGCAAACTGGGTAAATTTCAACTTGATGATCTGATGTTTAAGAATTGCAGACGATCCACTAGTTGGCACTAACGGCTTGATAAAAGACAAACCTCTGTTTTTGAACCTTGCAGTATGAATAAACTCAAAAGACCTTAATGTCTTTGTTTTGTTTGTACTACTGTACTGTTCTGTTATAATTCAATGCAAATATTAGTTCGCCCAGTTTGTTCCTAATGATTTGAGTTAGGTAAGTGCCATCAAAAGACAAAGTAAAGTTGTTAAGAAATACAACTTGAATGCTTTATGCATTATATTATTTTAAGTGGATAAGAAGACGCTGCAGGGTCTGGTGTCAGTTGAATATCCAACTGAAAACTAACATCATTGTGGTGATAAAGGCAGCTGTGGCTGGCTTGACTGCAGTGTTTTGGACTGGGTGGATGACGGCATTTGCGTCACAAGGACCAAAGTGGACCCTTGCAGACATGGACGCTGTCAGTGAACGGCGTGTTTGGGTGAGGGGTCATAACCTTAATCTACATCACTGCTTTTTGGTAATGGTTTCCTGGAAGTTTCCATCTGAAAAACATGTAAAAGAACGTAGATGGACCCACTTTAACACAAATGGGCTGTGCAGAAAGTAGAAACAGATAACAAAAACTGTTGTGATCATCTGTACTGTGCACACCAAGAATAATAAAATGTCAGAGAGCAAAAATACATAATAGAACAAGACAAAACAAAACATGTTGAACTGATTTTAAAAGTTTTTTTATTAAATTTTTACAGCTTTATTACAGAGTGTACAAGAGTTACAGCAAAAGCAAACTGTTTTTCTTTTATAAGTAGAATAAAAACTCTAAATAAAGAATTGTTACTGGCTTAATGGCTGGAAGAACAGGCAAATGATAAGCCACTGGAAAAACACGTATTTATGACAAAAACAAAATAAACGAAAAACATCAGTTTCACTGTAAAACAATAAGTTATACACTTGTATGTCAGTTTGATCCAAAGCTTACCTAAAAAAAAAGCAAAATACAGCAGTGAAATGTATTTTATTTATTTCTCTTGCATTGCTTTCTAGCCTATAAACAAAAAAAAAAGATTGAGGCCTATTCATTAGAAAATGTCAAAACAAATACTGCAAATCACAACAAACAGCATGTATCTATACTTTCTTTTATTATATAGAAAACATACGCACAGTAACTGTGGCTCACATTATTTTGTCTCTACAGGGCCGCACCACAGAAATACAGTAGAAATTAAAGTTTATTAATAGCTTGTTAGCATATTGCTGTAGTTTGAGAAACTGCGTCGAGCTGATTATAGCAATTAAAAGACTACTAACTAATGTTAAACTGCAATAAAATAAAGTGTGCTACTATTAAAGGCTCCAGCTAAAAATGCCTAGTCATCATGCTAGCTCGTTAGCTTAGCTAGCTAACGAAGAGTCCAGGTAACCTAAGCTAACTTGTGTCTGCTGAAGCGAGGACAATAAGGTTACTGTGTCAAAACATTTCGATAAAAACGACCTTATCAGACTGTATATTTTACTAAATGCATCTAAACGCACCACAACAAAATGCTAAAGCTAGCTTTTTATGTTTACAGCCTGTAGGCTGAGATTTACACGCCTGAACTGGCAGATATTTCTGGCTAGTTGCGAGCAGGCTGGAAATAAATGTCAAAAATGCTCCTAGCTTTTATGTTTTGTTTCCAGGTTGAACTTGGGGACATCATTCATGGTGCTAAGAAGAAGAGGGAGAGGAGGAGAAGGAGAAAGGAGTGAAGGGGAGAACAGAAGATGAAGCTTCAGGTGAGGTGAGGAACTGATCGCACCACGCCGGTTCGTCAAGGTTTATTTCAACAAACGGGTCACTGGAACAAACCGCTGAAGAAAGGAGGAAAAAACAAGTATGAGACTTTCAATATTAACTCAAAGATATTTGTAAAAATGTGCTTTTCTTCTCTTTTTGGACGTTAAAATCTCGGCTGACTTTTTTAGCCTAGCTTAGCACCAAGACTAGAAGCAGGTTAGCTCCGTCAAAGGTCCCTAAGAACTCAAAGTTTGGTTAAAGCAAACTCAGTTCTGAACACATGTTGACAGATATTAGTTGAAAGCATGCTAAGACTGGGATGTAGCCTAGCACTTGACGTATCTTACACGGGTTGTTGTTGTTTTCGTTCTGCTGCTCCTCCCCAATACCATCGAAGAACAGGTTACTGCTCAGTGGGCTGGGAGTCTTATCAGCTGGGTTGTCGTCCAGCGAGGGACTGGAGCTACTGGCGGGTGAAGGCTGCAGACCGTTTGCATCTGGCTGTTCCTGTGTAGCTGGAGTGAGCAGAGGAAGGGAAGGTAAGGTGAGTTTAACATTTTTTGAGTGCACTAAAATTAGTGAAAAAAAAGGTGTAGACTAGAATTTGATGACATATTCAGGTTATATGGACAGAAAGGAACTGAGACAGTCAGGACCCCATCGTCTTCGACATTGTTGTCATTTTTTCTATTTTCTACCAGAGAACCATCTCTCCATTTTTGTCTTCTTGGCTCCTACAGTACATTGACATAGTCCCTGTGATCAGTAGTTGATAGTTACACATTTTGTTGTCTCTGCCAGATTGATTGTTGACCTTTTTCCTGTTCAAACATTGTACTCCTGTTGTGTTTTGATGGACTAACAAGTGCTATTACACGAAAGTAACCAGTGGTGTAGTGGTAGTTGATGAGGTGGGTGTACAGTTGGGTAGATGGGTAGGTTACCAAGGAGGACATGGGTATACTCTTATATTCCATGGCTTTTTGGCAAAAAAAGGTATGTATACGTTCCACCACACCATTGTCAGTAACTCCTGTTGTTTGTTTGGTACAACTGACCTTTCTTATTTTAATGAGCCTGTGACAGATCAACATTCTGCAAGTGACTGAATTCATAGTATTTAGTTTTAATGTTACTGACATCAAATGTTACATTGCAGACAGCAAAAGCACCAACCGGTCTCTCCGTTGGAGCCGTGTTCCTCCGACTGTAAAGTTGTGCCGTTGGATACTGGAGGAGGTGAAAGGTCATTGGTGGTCACTTGGTCTTTAGGAGCTGGTTGATCTGAAACACAAACCACGCACACATCAGGATATGCTCAAATGTTAGAGTAATTTTAATGTAACCACACACACACATACCCAGGTCGTCCAGGTAGACTGGTTCAAAGGTGCCGATGGGTTCGTTAAGATGGTCGGCGGGAACCTGACGATGGAGGTCAAACGAGTACGTCTGGACAAGCAAATGAACAAACAAGCAAATCAGTAATACTGAAAAATACAACATCAGAACATCAACTAACTGCCTTCATTGTGACATGAAATGAGTGGGTGTGAAATGGAGACGCACCGATTGAGCGGCTGGTGACATGGTCGATTCTCAGCTTCATCGGCCATGACTTTTGATCGGCTCGTCAGTCTCAGATATAGAGATTCTCAGCTGTTCAAATTTCTATGAATACACTGTTCACTTCGCATGTGCTGTGGCACAGACCGTAACCGACTACTGTCACAGCTGCTGCATCCTGATCTCAACACCACAAATACTGAAGCTTTGTCCCGCCCAGCCCGTTTTCATTTTGAAGTCATCAAATACCACCGCTTTGTCAGTGATTTCAGCATCAGACTTTGACACTAGAAGCTACCTTTCGCATCCGTATGATACGCTGTCCGGCGGCATCAGTTGGTAACATGGCTTGATGGAACCAGTAAAGTGATACGCCGCCAGTCGGCCAGTCTGCACCTGTCGCGGTAGTATGATATGCAGCTGGATGCCGTCGAAATGCTGCTAACAACGCAATATAAGGAGCAAGAAAGTCCTTAACTAGGGAAGGCCGATGTTTGCCTCTCATAAGAATGCAGAGCCAAACCAATAACCTGGAGCACTTTTATGTTTTGAGATTTGTCTGAGTGAGAGTGAAAGAAGGTCCTGTTACCTATTATTTAACAATCAGTGTTTAATTATAAACACACTACTGAATTTTAGCTGAAGAAAAGTTACAAAAATGTTTGTGTACTGGCGGTGATAGTTCTGACAAAGAAAAAAAAATTGGAGTCTGTCAAAATTTTAAAAAGTTTAAATTTGGAATCGGCTAAGAAAATTGGTGCATCTCTCGTGTAAAATAGGAATTTTAAAGGAAATATCTCCAATAATCTTATTCTCTTACCCTGGAGACTCTCCTGAGAAAGTAGAGGATGGCACACAGAACAATGATCACCAGGATGATCAATACCAGGATCACGTAACCTGCAGACAGAGACACAGAGGGCTGATTCAGTTTTAGCAGCATCAGGTACTGCGTTAGAAATTAACTTATATGTCCACCTGTGACTCAGCGGCTAGTTGAATCTAAAATCTACCAGCCACCCAGTGGATCACAGATGTTTTTGGCTGGTGAGTGAATCTAGCAGCCACTTGCATATTTTACCAGCATTTGGCTGGCGCTGATGTCCAACCCTGATCTGGAAGTATATGAGGGCTCATATGTGCCACTTGTATAGCCAATGAATTAATTATCAAGACAAATAAAAATCAATCAGTTAATCATTTATTAGTTTATTTATATACTTGACACTATATAGCGTGGGGAAGAAGAATAAATGGAACATCCTCGTTTGGCCTGACAAACAACACAAACATATAAAGTAAAACAATCCTCACCCCAGGACGAACCTGCTGTGCCTGGGGCTGCTGATAAAAGAGACAGAGAGCTGGTTACTGCTCAGTGCAGTGCAAATACAGTGTCAGTTCATGCCCCCTTGTGGACAACAGAAGCAAAAGAAACAGACGGACAAACTTATTTTCTCAGTTAATTCATTAAACATTTTGACTATCGAATGTCAGGAAACAGAAAAAATCTCTGATGACAAAGAATCCAAAACCCACAGATACACTTACTTTAGTGTCAATATTTAACAACAAAAAACATCAGATAGTCTCATTTTAGGAGCTGCAACCACCAAAAATTTGATATTTCTGCTTGAGAAAATGAAACGATTGATTAGTTTTTTTCACTACAGCTCAAAGAAAAATTATAATTTTAAACTTGATGTGTAGAAGAGCTGGTAGCACTTACTGTGTGCTAAAGTGACATACAAGACATCGTGTGTGTGTGTGTGTGTGTGTGGTGGTTACAGAGAGTATGAGCAGTTGTGGTTTGACACACAGGAAGACAAACTTGAAGCACATGACTCGCAAATATGCCTCCTGCATCCACACCACTAACGTACCTGTTGTCGGTGAGGCACTGGTCGCCGTTATGGCGACTGTCGCCACATCAGTAGTGACACCATCCCTTCCGCCTCCCGCAGTGCTGACCGGGGCTGTCGTCTGCGCTGCTTTGCCATTGACTTCCTGTGTTGTAACCACGTCGTCTGTACTCTGTGGTCCTTCTGGAGTCTGTGAAAGACGTCGAAGGAAGATTACAGTTTGTGTCAGAACGGACTGGATTCGGAGGCCTCTGATTGGCTGATGGATGTCTCAAATATATATTCAGCTTTATGTGTTGATATTTGATGGTTGGTTCTGTTTTTAAACTGTGAAGACAGCGATGTAAGACGTATATGGGTGCATGCTGCACAAAATACATAAAGGTTTCGCCTTAAGCGTGGCACTTGAGGCTTAACTTCCCCTTAGCTAAGGCACCTACATGAAGGTGATGCATGGAAACCCTTAAAACATTTCCTCAGGAAAGGAAAAACATTAAGGCGTTAACTGCATTTCGAGAGAGTATACAGCGGTAAAATTCTACAATATCCGTGTTTGTTTTGCTCTTGTGACACCTAAGTTCTTTGTCCTTAGTCGGACTAACACACCCAGATAATGTGATTGGGAGTCGAAATTCCTCCTAAAGCAGCTAAGGCGCTCTGAGCATGTTCCTTTCTCTGAGCATATCTCCACCTATCGTAGAGGAGTTGCACATACTTTGGTCATTAAATGGATTCCCTGCCCGTGCTTGTATACTGGGACAAGGACAGTCAATGAAATGGCCTGGTCGAGCTGTAACTGTAGCTCCACTTAACTGTGCATGTAAACATACTGACAGACTTAGTCCAGGGTCGTCGCACTAAAGTCTGGGCCCTGTGCGTTAGCAGTTTCTCTTGTGCTCCTTTCAAAAGAAATGTATACAAAGTCAGTTTGCATTTCTTTGCCTTTTATTTCTCTTTTCTCTTTTGGAACCGTAATTTCCCTTCTTTTGTTAAAGACGTGACAGCGTATGCTGATGCTCCAGCAGTATCAGCAGTCATTCAGTCGGCTGTACTGTGTTAGAGAAAAATCCAATTACGGGCGGATTAAACCGTTTTGCACCTTCAAGGGGTGAGAGGGGTACCCTGGAAATCCAGAGTTCTCGCGAGAGCACAATTTGAATTTGCTCAGCGAGTCACTCTGCCAATCAGTAATGATGCTCGTTACTCATGCCGTTGGAGCCGAGCTGCACCAATCACATCGGTGTATCTGATATAGGCGGGCCAGAGGCGAGCTAAACAGATGATGACAGCGCTGCGACAACAAAGTCCTGAATCAGTCAGTAAACACTGCAAGATGGCTATGGATGAACACTAGTTGTTTGAAATGGCTTTGGCCGCTACAATGAACGAGTTAGACTTGGCTTTTTCTCTAAAAGAGGAACAGAAGACGGCGCTCGAGTCTTTCCTTTGCAAGAAGGACGTTTTTGCTGTTTTGCCGACCGGATAGGGCAAGAGTCTAATCTACCAGTTAGCTCCGCTGGTAGCTAAGCTCTGGATACGTCACCGCGTGTGTTGTTCTGATTGGTCGTAGTGTTATCCAATTGCATGCAGTGATATATAGAAATGCATGCTTGGTGCCGCCCCTCGAGTTGGGCCATTTCATTACTTACTACGAACCCTAAATCTTTCTAGATTTGGGTCTGGATTTGCAGGCTATGAGAGGGGCCTTTAGAGAGCCTCCACTATGTTTTTGTAGACAAAGTTCAGTCTTATGTGTACATATGTCCTCTCCAAATTTAATCTATGGCACTAATTACTGAGAAGAAGAAAAAAAAATCCAGCTTATTGAGGCCCCCCTCCCATTAGGTCCCTGGGCAGTCTGTCCTACGTTTCCCCCCACTGCGATGCCCCCAACCTAGTCCCACCCATTGACTGTATATAGACCCTTTCATTGTTAGTAAACAGTATGACTTTTTTTTGGTGGGCAGGGCTTAGCTGGAGGCAAAACAATTCTCCACAGACATCAGCCAACGCTAGCTAGCAAGTTCTGTTGGCTTGTTTTAGACAATGAGGAAGATGATGTGAGTGGTGCGTTCAGAAATACTGTGTCGGAGCGCACTCTGACACAACCTGGACCGTTCATAAATTCGGCACGCTGTCTGAATGTACCATTCAGTTATCCAGAGCACTCTGTCACCACTCACCGAGTGGAGTGAATGTGTGATTAACTTAACCATTGGTTAATTTTATGTAGAAATATAACGCTCCGTTTCTTCCACCAACAGGGCTCTCATTTTAGTGTAGAGCGTCAGACACTTGAGGAGATGCATCGTTAACCTCTCATCTTCCAGAAAGAAATAGTTTGCTCTCAGTCCCCGAAAATAATCAACTCACAAAGACTTGAAACTTGCCTGAGAGCAGCTGTTTTCCATAACTTTGAGAATTAGCAAAGCAACACTAAGTGTTCATGCTGTCAGTTTCATAAAGCAAAGGAGTTGTTGGAGGGTCACATGCTCCGGGCACATCTCTAAGATGACTTACCGTTATGTTTTGTGAAGACAGGTCTGCTGCATTCACTGAGGTTTGAGTCTGAGGAGAAGGAGTGGGCGGTGTGGTGCGGGCAGCGTCATTTTCAGTTGTATTTGCTAACATCAGTGATGGGGAAGTAGTAAGGACAGGAGCATCTGTGTCAGACATGTAGGAGATACAGAGAGTCAGTCAGAGACCTCAGAGCACACCCTCTCACAACACACTAGCACGGGACACATGCAGGATGTGGGTACTGTCACCATGACAGACAGTCCCTCAAGTATAGATGCAGGGTGTCATCAGTCAACACAGTTATGAAACACAGCACCAATTTAACTTGATACCAAAAGGCAGATTTAATTACATCCAGTTTTATCTGACATGACATCTAAATATACAGAAACTTCCCAAGTCTGACATCTTATTTTAGCTGAGGTTGACATATAGGATTTTTGATAGTCCAGAAACGTTTAAGAAAATAATTCTATCATAGGATATGAATTTAGCAACTACCAGGATGCTGCTCCTGTGCGTCTTTCAAAATTCCTTTGTGCTTCTTCAGAGCTAAGCTAGTTTTCCAAACTGAAGTTCAATTAAACAAAAATCCTCGGAAATATTGAACAAAAAAAATCTTATGAGCTGCTGCAGGGTTAGCGAGCTAGCTTGCTAACTAGGTTGGCTATGCTAACAAGTAAACTTTGCACATCCCATTCCGGAGTTCGAACCAGGAACACTCTTGCTGGGAGGCAACAATGCTAATGCACCACCATGCAGACATTTTTAAATATATGTCAGAAACATCAAAAATCACTTGTTAATCACGTCCAGTGTCACTGTACCTTTCTTTACGTTACCTTGAGTTATATTTTGTCCTCTGGAAATTGAAGAAGTTGCTAGAACTGAGACAGAAAGAGACAATAATGAAACATAAAACAAAAGACATCATTTAAATAAACCTTTATGAATTACCCAGATTCTGGCTAATGTAATCCAAAGGCATATCTGTATGCGCTGAGAAACACTTATCTGCACACATGCTCTAACGTTAACAGGTATACTTGCTGACAGCTAAGGTCGTGGTTTGACTTCACAGCAGCAAATGTGTGAAAAAGGACAAACACCGGTGTGAAAATGTGAGTCAAGAAGTAAGATCAAAGCAGGACAGAAGACTGATGACAAATGAGCGCATTAAAACAGCATATCTACACATTTATTCGTCTACAGTGACCTCCGACCTTTGACCTCTGTGCTGTTTTGACCTGTGAATTGGTGCCTGATCATCTGTTGACATTATCTGATTTATTTAATATTTTAATATGTAATGCATTCATGTTTTGTGCCTTGAATTTGCAAGCAAAATACTTTTTTAATATTTTTTGTCTTAACATATCAAGACTTTTTGAGAAATCAGTGGATCAAATGATTGCTCAGTGTCCCTGTCATTTGACCTTTTTATAGCTTCATAATGATGAGAGAAAAGGCTATACTAGATGTGGACTGGCCATCTGGCAGACCAGGCAGTTTCCAAGTGGCCCAACGAGCCTTATGGGTAGACACAACTGCCTTTTTTGGTTCATCCATTGGTATATTTTCTTAGTTGACATTGGGCTGGCCCAATCACATTTTTAAGCCCCTCCCCATTTGGGCTCAGTGCCGTCATGGTATCTGCAACAAAAGGTGTGCCAACATGATTTATACAAAACACGAGGAAGGTGCGGAGATATATTTTAACCCGGACTTTTTACACCCGTTTAGCAACTCGCTGGCTGCTCAGAGTATCTTTGTCTTGTCTCTCGCTCTCTGATAGTCTTTGTAACATGTTGTCAAGCCTGTTAAAAATAAATGCAGGTGACCTTTTGCTAAGCCCCGCCCCTTTGTGATGGTCCAACTAGCTGTCAGAGTAAGCATGGAGCCCACACTGTAACTAACTGCACTCCCTGAAGAAATAGGATCATATTTTTGGAGAAATGAAAGAGTGATTCCAGAGAGAAGCAGACAGAGGGGTCTACAGTCTGTGTTTGAAGGATATATCCAGGATGTCAAACTGACTCAGCAGCAACAACAGGTTAAAAAGACAAAGATAGTTAGAAGCTAAAGCCGAACTATAGGCTACAGATCACAGTGTAAAAGTGAACCACCACATCACTGCTGATCGCCACACAAGACAATGAATATAAAGGGAAACTTTGCTGATATTAAACCAGCTGTGTGACATCACAGTGTGTGCAGATGAACAGTGTTTGGCTGCCAGCGCCTGGACCTCTACCCCTGGGCGGGCAGGGATCTCCAGGGAAAGTCAAACAACATTCATCTGCGCACACCGCGATGACACACAGCTGGTTGAATCTGAGCAAAGTTTCCCTGCTTCCCTTCACTGGTTCCTGTACAGCAGGGTCGGTCTTTGTTTCACTGTTATAATCATTAAACAGCAGACGCAGCATGTGTATACATTCAGTAGGCTATATCTTCAGTAGCTAGCTAGCTAACCCTACACTTTTCAGGGTTTGATTTTGGTTTTGGAACAGGGAAGAAACGTCTATCTTTTTCCAACCTCTCCAGGTAACGAGTATCATTAATACACGACGTGCCCCAGGCACAACATTTAGCTCCAAATCCACAAAACCAGCCTGAAAATGAAGGAAATCTGAAACAACTGTATTAGAGCTGTGTTATTGTCGGACCCTGGTCATCTTATGGTTGGCCAGTCTGCTTCAGTGACATGATTTATCTTATTCACCAGCACGGTGACACTTAGAAAAAGAGGGTAAGTTTTTGGCTCTGATTTACTTTAGGTATCTTCGTTGTTTGTTGAATAAATCACCATAAAACACATCTATGGATTTCAGCATGACTATATTTCAACGAGTCACAGTTACGAACCTACTCAGCCTCTTCACACCTTTTTTCATTGATAGTCGTCGCTACAGATACAGAATGTGTTCTTGTACTTTTAAAACCTGATCCCATTTTAGTGGCAATCCTAAATATACAGTAGCACATATGGTGGCTCGAAAACCCATAGGCGCAGATTTTGGAGGGGAAAACAAGGGACATACCTCCCTCAGTATTTACATGTGCATTTGTCCCCACCAAAACATGAAAGTATCATTTCATGCTCCCTATTTTGACAACATTAAAGACATTTCCACCATAAACAGATGCAGAAAAGCCAAAGATCTGTGCATAAAACTAAACCTGAATGCAGGAAATGAAGTGCTAAACGCTCAAAAAAGAGCTCCAGAGCCTCTCTTTAATATGTTTCCCAAACATTGAATGTATCATATCATATATAATACATGACTTATATTTGTGTGATTGATTGTGGTCTGGGCCAAAATTCCAGGGCCCACTTTTTTGAGTCCATCTCAGGACTGTGCCAAAGAAGAAGGTCACGTAACATAAATGTTGAGGTGATGGTAAAAATAACTGTGTTCACCCTCTTTTTCCCTGATAATTCACTTTTAGTGTCGAACTTTTCACTCAGATTTCTGCCTTTGTGTGCTCCGTGTTACTTCCTGCATATGGCAGATGTTTCTGAGTCCTTGCATGAACCTTGATGTCATTTAAGTACATTCAAGTGTGTATTTAAGACTAAATCAAGGCCCTGAAAGTGTTGGTAAATAAATGGATGGCGGTGGAAGCAGCTGAGTTAGAGAGATTTCACCAGATCAGGAGGGAAACCACGAGGCTTTCTGCAGCGTCTGATTGAACGGGCGTGAAAACAATCTGAATTTGAGCCTGGAAAGTTTTGAATTTCAAAGTGCGAGTGAGCGCGGGAGATCTGCTTACGAATTTCAGTCAATAACTTGTAATAATGTTTATGTCAGTTCATTAGCACTCTGGAAAGCAACATTAGTAAACGAAAGTAAGTTTAAATCTAAACTGGGGTAAGGTGTTAGAGCTGAACTCACCGAGGAAGCAGAGGCGACTCCACAACTTCATCATGTCGACGAATTTACTTGGCTTTCTCTTGCTCTTAAAATATGTTCCTAAAGATGATGGACGATCATCGGCGTATCTGTTGAGTGTCTGTCCTTTTATTTTCTTTATGTTGTTCCTTTTTCCACGAACCCTTTTCCTCTTCCTCTGCCTCAACTCTCACTTCTTCTCTACGAGCTTACTGCTTTGTGCTCTCTTTCTTCCTTCCCCCCTCTTCCTATCTCTGCGGCTCTGTCTCGCTCTCGTCGTGTCTCTCATCCCACCTGCTACTCACTGTTTGCCTCTCTTCCTTCTCAGCTTTATTCTCAGTCTTCCTCTCTTTCTTTTAGTCTGTTCTAACACTGTATGGCCAAAAGTATGTGGACACAGAACAGCAGTTTGGTTAAGGCCCCTTAATGCAACATCTTACAATGATGTTTTTAGACAACAGTGTTTTTATAACTCTGCTGAAGTTCGACTCCTTCTTATTTCAACATGAATATTACCACTGTGCACAAAGCCAGCTCCATAAAGAAATAGTTTCCCCAGTGCCCTGACCTCATCCTGGAACAAGCCAGACCTGATCACTTGACATCAGCGTTGGAGCTCACTGATGATCTTGTGTCTGAGTGGACAGTGAAGAGTGGAGGCTGTCATGGCACCTGATTAATGCCTGTGATTTTTGAATGACATGCTTAGCAATCACATATGGTTGTAATATATGGGTGTCCACATACTTTTGGCCATGTCATGTACATCTTGCCTTTTCTGTTTCTGGTACTTTCTGCCTGCTACAGTCTCTTTTTTTCTGTACTCTAACCTTTTCCTTTCCCCCCTCGGTGTTTCGACATCTCGACACACCCCCTCCCCGCCCCTATGCCTTTACCCTCTAAATCACTCTCGGTATCAGTATTCAGGAACTGAGTCATTGACCGCAGCGCTCGCTCCACACAGACACAGGATGCTAGCTCAGTTTTCAGCTTCTCTGCTCGGTAGCTCACCAGGAGGACCTGCTTAGTTAGTGTTAATTCTCACTCTGTCATGTTTGAAGCCACAACATTCGGTACAGGTGACCTTTAACGCCCCTGCGGCTTATTTTTAAACTACAGAATGGCAGACTCATGCAAAGAAAAAAAGGTGTAGGGCCAGTTTTTGAAGCTTAACTGTAATTATTTTGAAGATATGCTGATTTCAGATCAGCTGAAGACTTTACTGCTTCTCTACAGCTTGACAACAACTATCTAAAAGTTCTTGGTTTGGTGTATTTTTTGTCTTTCCTTGAATAACTGGCCAAGTATAGAGCCCTGGTGGAGTTTGATTATGTTTGTAAACTGGGTCATCATCAGACACTACGGGGTGGTGCCCACCAGGGTGATTTTTTCCCTGCTGAAAACACCAGGCGCTCTGTAGGAAACACCTAGCTGGGAGCACATGAGGGTGCCTTGGAAGTAGCGTTCTTTCAGCTGAGATGCTTTGGTTGCATCTGGTTGTTGTGATGCAGTAAAGCATTTGCTGAGGATGAAGGGAAGGCTGGAGCAGGTAGAGACAGAGGACGGACCTGCTGGTCTGTGTGGGTTCATGAGAGGAAACATATATTCATCTATACACAGTATGTTAATATACTTCTCCTTTATTGTTGGTGTTGCTGTTCAGCACTTGTACATGTAAGATGTGATGGTTGGTCTTTGTGGTATTTGTCCGTTTTCCATTGTGATTGAATGGTTGGCTAAAAAGTGACAGTATTTGAACATGTTTTCAACTCTTGGCACTCATTAAAAGACATTAAAAGTACCTCGCTACGCCAGTGGTGTAGTGGAGGGTATACCTACCCCACCCGGTCTCATTGTGAAGTTATCGAAATCCAGCACTTGGGTAATGACTTGCGGCATCGGACACCAACGAAAAAAGCCACATTCTAACGTCGGCATGATAAGCGTCTGGTCGCCGTTATAGTTAGGCTATAGTAGCTAGCATATAGTAACAGCACCTGGCAGCATTAGGGGGAAATGGAGCGGGACCAGAACAAAAGTTAATGTGGCAAAAGAGCGAGTGGGATGGGCAGGAGGCGTAATGGGTGGGATCAACAAACACCAACTTTAATCCGGGAGAACAGTGTTCAAGTCTCACAAGATTTTCAAGTCAAACCTTGTTCTTTTTTCCTAAACCCAACCATGTGTTTTTGTTGTTGAAGGAAAATAATGTCAGTTTGTGGTGTTGTACCAATGTAGTGCTTTTATTTTGAAAGAGACTGTATACAAACTTTAAATTTCCTGTGAAAACAGAAGTGTATTTTGAAAGAAGACAATCAGGGTTGCACGTCGTATGTGGACATGCAAAGTCCATGACCAAACGTGAAGAAGTCGGAGTGAGAATGTGTTGATCTACCTTGTTTTCTGACGGTTTACAGTATACCCACCTATCAGCCAAAAAGCCACTGGAATATATGAGTATATCCACTTCCTTCTCAGTAACCTCCCCATCTACCTCGTAGCACACTTTCCACATCAACTGCCAAGACACCACTGCAGCACACTGCTGGTATTTGTAAGGTATTGTGAACCAGTCTGGGAATTTTCTGCATCAATTTATGGCGTTAAATCACTTCAGTTTTGTCAGACTAAAAGCCTTCTGCCACTTTCATGGTTTTATGGGTGGAGACAAATGCATATGTTCTAAAACAGAGGTTCCCAACTGGTGGGTCTTGGGTCTTTTCTGGATGGACTGCAAGTGACTCATGAAAATATCAAGCTTGTAAAAAACACACTTTATTTTAAAAGACAGTGAATTTCTGGCACAGACCTTTTATTTTGAAGTGACGTTTCCTGCTGTAGAGTGAGTGACTGATTGACAGCTATTTGACAGTGACAGCAAACTCCCTCGATGACATGGCCAACTCAGGTATGACGCTGAATATATTTAACTGTGTGGACCTTGAACTAATGACTGAGGAGAAATCTGGACCCCGTGGCTGCACCAGTTGGGAACCACTGTCTTTAGAGATATTCCAAGGTAAAAGTCCCACATTTCTGCCTTGAAAATCTGAAACATGAATTGCCAATTTAAAAAAAGAAAACCAACAAAACTAGTTGCTCCATAATTCCTGACTATAGATTAAGATAGATTAATTTAAACCTATATATGTACCCACAATGACATCAAACTTAATTGATCAATAATATTGGCTCATAAATTCTGAGAATTTTGTAAATTGTAGTTGCTTCACCTGACAGTGTTTATCAGAGGATAATTACAGATAACAAGTAGCGTCATCTGCATACAGTCACACCACAATAATTACAGATGACATTCCTCATGTCATGTCACTGCTGATAAATATAAAAGAAGCCATTTCATACAACAGATTCTGAGCTCTTGAAGTGTTTTACTGTGTATCATGACATATAATATGGTAACTTGAACAAAGCTAAGAGAATATAGACCAGAAGACAGAGTGGGTTGAGGTTAGATGTGGAGGAGGAGGAGTCCTTGGTGGTGTGATCTTCTTCAACTCCATTTTCAGCAACAGCTCCCATCAATGAATTGTCTGTGGCATCTGCAGGTAGAGAGAGATGACAGGTCAGCCTTTAAAATGCAACAACGTGAGTGTAAAACATAATTTACAGCAGTGGTTCTCAACTGGTGGGTCACAGTCCAAAAGTGAGTCTATTCTGAATGGACTTTATTTCAAAGTACAGTGAATTTCTGGCGCATAGCTTTTATTTTGAAGTGCCATTTCCTGCTGTAGATCAATTGACTAACGGACAGCTACTTGACAGAGACAGCAAACTAGCTTGACGACATGGCCAAACAAAAGTGTGATACTGAATATATTAAACTGTGTGTACCTTGAACTGATGACTGAGGAGAAATCTGGACCCTGTGGTTGCACCAGTTGGGAAACACTGATGTGGAAAAAAAAAATCATGACCATACGTGAACCCGCACAGTGTCTATCCAAGCTCGACCCATGGCAGCAGTTTTGGGCCTGAGCCTGATTAAAAACTTGAATTATTAGGCCTAGGTTTTAAAAAAAATCTATCTTACATGTTGAAATTTTTTTAAAAATCTTAAAACATGGTGGCATGGTGGTCCAGTGGTTAGCATTGTTGCCTCACAGCAAGAGGGTTTCTGTTTGAACCCCAAGGTGGGAGAGCCTCTGTGAGCCGTTCTCTTCATGTCAGCACGAGCTAACACAGCACAGCGTGATTTTATCACTACTTGTCATGTTTTCATGCTTGGGCAGAAATCGTGCAGCAGCAGTTAACATCCAACACTGAGCTGTTAATCTCACACCAACACTGAAATGGCTTGACTCTGTCATTAAATCTGTTAATAACCTCTGGGTAACATTAGCAGTGTGATGCTAACACTTAGCCCTGTCACTGTCATTTGTGTGACTCCAGGCGCAGAGCTCTGGTCCACAGCAGCAGCAATAGTCAGAGAGAGAGGGGCTGCGTGAATCAATACGCTGCACGCAGCTCTACGATTAAATGACTTTACCCATTTTAAACAGTCAAATTTGTGCTAAAGTTGCGGTAATTGGACAAAATTGACACAGAACTCGCTGGGATTGGCTGAATTTGTGTTAACTGTTGCAATCACAACATCCTGGAGGGACTGATAAGTAAAACACGGAAGTGATCATAGACCAGAGAGTCTGAAGTTACCTGAGGAGGAAAGATTCAACAGGTTGTCTTCATCTCGCCATAGTTGGAAGAGTGTCCAAAGGTTTTCAGGTATGAATAGGGAGACGTTTGATTCACCACTGCCACTGAATGAATCATCTTCATCATTTTCATCATCTGTGTCATCATAGTAATCATCTTCATCATCTGTGTCATTAGAATAAACATCTTCATCTCCCATGGATAAAATGATTGCAGCACCTACAGGTAAACAAAGACAGAATGAGCAGTTAAAGTTGCATTAAAATTGTAACAACAAATCACACAAAAAACTGTGGTTTGAACGCTTTTTGGTTGCAGCCTCTGAGTGATGTCTGCTGATGACCACTTGTCATCAGGTGGATAAGTTATGTTTCAGCTCAGTTGCCAAAAGAAAATGTTCACATTGTATGTTTCTGCAAACCAGAAATACATTACATTTGTATGTTTCATATGTATCAGCGTTTCCATAGTGACATAGTATATGAGCTGACTTAATCATTGAAGGGTGGAGGGGATGGTGGATGGTGTGACACTAAGGCGAGATGCTGCTGACCACTGTTCAAGACCAACCAACAACAAAACCGGTTGTTTTTTAACGATTCATAGCCGTGTGTCCCACAGATTTTAAGCTACCAAATGTGGTTGTTGTCCATCGGGGATAGTGCCATGAAAAGCTTTTTGTGCTAACCCAGACATCACTGCATTTCCTGCCAAGATAGCACCATGAAAAGCAGTTGTTTTTACTGACACATTGACTGCTTCTCCAGCCGTAAAAAAAAAAAAAAAAAAAAAAGATAGCAGCAAAGCTAACAACAAGGGAGACAAATTCATCTTGTACTGTGCCTAACTTTAGTGGCGCTTAACACATTGAGTCTGTGGATGCTCTAGTTCAAAATAACACCATCTTTTCTATGGATGTCAGTTTTTGAGCCACAATGAAGGCCAAAATACATCCTGCAACACATGGCAAGGTTTGTTGTTTTAGCTGAGCTGATTTCTGGACAACTTGCATCGCCCTACCAGCCGGTTTAGTGGAGTGAGGAGTCTGCAGTAAATGATGGTGTAAAACACCAAGTAAAACAGGTTTTTCAAGAGTTGTGAATGACCGCAGTCATAAATGTGCACACACAACATTAGGCCGATTGGTCCAGTAGTTTGCGAGATTAGCTGCGGATAGACACTGTTGCACGTACACGACCAAACACATGATCCCCTCCAGGTAAATGCCTAGACTAGATTTGACTAGATTTGATTTTGGTTGATGTTCAATCTGATGTAATCGGATTTTTTTTTTTTTTTTTCCCAGATTTACCACCCTGATCAGGCGACTCAGCTAAAATCCTAAAATGTGGAAGAGGCACGTCCTGTCATTCCATTACAAAGCAAACACAAAGTTTCTTTCACTGACTCACCGACAGCCCATATCAGCAGGTAAACCTTCATCATCATCGTTATCACCTCCTGTCCTCTCCTTCTTCTTCTCCAAACGTCAGGTGGAAAACTCAAACTACCAAAGTTTCTCCAGCTGATCAACCGGCTGGCACCATGTCTCTGCCGTCTGTCGCCTCAAATCTGTGTCAGAGTTTGTACCAGACAGGAAGCAGCTAACCAAAGTTTGCTGAGATGCAGACTGTTTTTCACATCAGCACACGTGTCGTACTTGACTGCACCTCAATGAGATGGTGGTGCACCAGTACTGAACTGCAGTACTTGAGTAAATGTCTAATTGTAAGGAAAGTCATCAGCAGGTTTCAGGAGTGCTGAACTGCCACGTTTGGACCATTGATACCTTCCAAGTACATTTGGGACCCTTTAAATTACTGTGTCATACAAATAATGGCAGAAATAAACACACAAAACTTGCAAAATACTTTTTGGGCTTTTTGAAAAACAAGATTGTGATAATTGGTTTTATTATTTTCACGTCATTTGGCAATGATTTATTCCAAAAACAGAGACCAGACAGTAAAAAGAAAAGAGCAGTGGTTCACCAGCAGGTGGCAGTATCAACGCACAGCAAGTTGAGCCAAGAGCTGCATCGCTGTCCATACAATTATGTCTTCATGGTAACACAGCTTTTATTTTGAAGGGAGGCTGGTAGGGTGTATGCTGCGTTCACATCAAACAGGCAGAAGCATTTCCTGTAATTTGGATGTTTTCTTGAGTTTAGATGCGTTTGGAGTCACATAGTCATGTACTTTTCCCCCCCTACTTGACCTGAACGCAGCATAAGGGAACACCAAAGGAGCATGACAGCAAATAATTTCACTTTTTTCTCAGGTGAAAAAGGACAAAAATTAAAGACATTTCTTTACATAAATCACACACTTTACATTGAAAACAACAAAATGCACATAGACAAAAGTGCAAATGAGAGAAACAAATCATTTCATTTTTGCATCTTGCACTAAAATCTCTGTCGATTAAGTAAGGCTTTGTCCGTGTGTGTGTGTTTGTGTTTGTAGATGAAGACATGACAGGAAAACCAACACATTCTCACTCTGACCTCGTCACATTTTGACGTTTAACGACACGCAAGGTACCCTGGGTGTGTTGGTTATTGATGCTCTGGGACACCGTGTCAAGTTCTGCTTGTTACATACATTGTCTTCTTTCAAAATACACTTCTGTTTTCACAGGAAATTTAACATTTGCATGCAGTTTCTTTCAAAATAAAAGCACTACGTCAGTACAACACCACAAATTGATGTTAATTTTTTCCCTCCAACAACTAATGTGCGTGGCTAGGTTTAGGAAAAACAACAGGGTTTGGCTTTATAATCTTGCAGGACGCGAGCACCGCCCTCCCAGGTAATCAACGCATCCACCACCCCTCCCACCTTGGACTTGCACTGCCTTAACTTTCTTTCTTGTCCCACTGCGTTTCCCCCTGACGCCACCAAGTGCTATAAATTAGGGTGCTGGTACTGGGTTGCTAAAATGGAGTGCAAAAATGCTAATCCATTTCCAGGTTTCAGGACTCATACCTGGGTTATTTTATGGCAAGGGGAAGTGCGGCCCGACACATGCTCTTCAATCCTGCACGCTGGACTTTTAAATTGAATGTACAAACCTTTAGCCCAAGCAGCTAGCTAGCAGCTTACTGTCGCGCAGGCCAGCTAGCGTGCCTAAAGTAAAGTTATTTTTCGTGTTGATAAATGGTTAGCAAAACTGATGTAAAGTCACTTTAATGTGTTCAGGTGAGGTTAGTTTTATTTTTATCCTAGTTTATGCGTCAAGTTTCCCCTCCTGAGTAGGATTGCCACAGTAAGGTATTTTTAAATAACAATAAAACTCTTAAATAACCAACATTTTTTCCAAATGAAGAAATAACTGCAAAGATTTCAGTAAACAGTGTAGAAAACTTTTTGCACTCATCCCACAGATATATAGAAAGCTTGATTTATCTCCAAAATAATCTCTTTCAAATCATTTTCATCAACATATAAATATCCATATTCACAATAGGGAAAACTTCAAAATATTCAAGTGCTGCTAGGAATACAAACAAACTGTACATACAAATATATTACTGTAATATCCATATAAATTATTCACACGTGTAGTATGATCTAAGTTGCATGTTTTGTGCTTGTGTCTTCAGGACTGCTCCAAGCCCTCAGTCTCCTGCTGGGGGCTCCTTCGCTACGTAGTTGCTCACGGGCACATCAATGGCAATTTCTCAGGCAGATATTCACAGCTAGACGGGCCGTTAAACTCAACGACACTCCCATTACTCCTCTGCGGAGCAGTCCAGTGCGATGCTGTGCTCCTGGGCGATGGCAGCCAGCTCTTTCAGGAACTCGGCGAACAGGACGATGGCGAACACTCGGCTCTTGGCTTGAGAGGGGATGGGAGGGCAGGGAGGCAGGTAGCTGAGAGGAGGCAAAGCCAAAGCGTTCCTCACAGAGCCGTTAGGAAGAGACGGGTCCAGGATGATGTCGCCGCCCTGAGACTGGAGGCACTCTGAGATGCAGAATGTGAAAGTAAAGGCATCAGTAAGCTTCATGTAAAGCGCTCGCTAGTTTGTCAAACAATGTCAGAGAGGTCGACTCAGAAGGGTAACAGAGGTATTTTCCTAACCTGGACCCTATTTTCCCACCTTTCTGTGGCTAAGTGGCTAATGGAAATAACAATTTTTGAGCTTGGTCCAGTATTGAGTGACAACACTACAGCTGGCTTTCTCCAAAGGCAAGAAAACCCACTGACCAGCACCTATAAAGCTTACTAATGAACATGCTTATCTCCTTTGTTTAATCAGTACAAAAACCAAAGAGTAAAAACTACAATGTGCTGCTCTACAGGGGCTGATGTGTCGGACTTGACCTCCTGGAGTCACTGCTAACTGTCTCCTGGTGTAACTTCTACCTCTGCCACTATTAAACTGGTGCACTTTTCTTCCCTGCAGCTTCATGCACTATAACCTCCAGCTGTGGGACCAGTTTGTACCATCTGTGTTTGTTAGTGTGTGTGTTCATTCACCTCTAAACTTGCTGTCTTGGTCTTTAGCCAACAAGAACCTCCAGGCCTGAGTGACCAGGGCAGGATAGTCTGGTCTGCCCGCCACGTAGCGCTCGATCTGAGCATGCACCGACACCAACACCTACAGGAATAAAAGTATGGACAGTATTATTATTTAGATGCCTGGAACAATTGAGTCAGACATATATGATGTGTGTGTGTTTGTTACCTGGTACAGTGTGCGAACGTTGGGCTGGTTGTGTGTGTCTGTGCTGAACAGGAAGGATCTCAGGAGAGGTTGTGGGTACGATGCCAGCTGGGCAAGGATGCCTGTCACCAGCAGGTTCACAGCGATGGTGTTTTCCAGGAGGTTTTCAAGCCGGGACAACAGGACGCTGATGAAGGGACCTGTGGCATCATGGGAAACTACAGGTTAGTGTGTGATGTGTGTAAGAGAGATAATAAGAAGTGTTGCGTGTAATGAAACACAATGGAAATGCATTTAAGGAAGGGCAGGGTGGTGGATGGGTCCAACAAACACAGACTTTCACCCGGCAGAGTGGTGTTCGTGTCCTGTAAGGTTATAAAGCCAAACCCTGTTCGTTTTACTGAAAAGCAACCATGTGCGTTTGTTGTTGAAGAAAAAAAAACATCAATTCACGGTGTTGTACTGACGTAGTGCATTTAGTTTGAAAGGGGCTGCATGTAAATGTTAAATTAACAGTGAAAACGGAAGTATATTTTAAAAGAAGATGATGCATCTAACAGGTAGAACTTGACATGGCGTCCCAGAACGTCAACAACCAACACACCCAGGGTACCTTGCACGTCGTAAATGGACGTGGAAAGTCCATGACCAAACATTGATATGTGACGAGGTCGGAGTGAGGATGTGTGAAGCTTTTTTAATTTACTTTCACGTCATATGCCTGCCTGAAAACACACACCTGTAAATGGAACTCCATTTCTCCTGCTGCCTTTCTTACTGCCGCTCTTCCTCTCCTCTCCTTCCTCTACGTCTTCTTCCTCTTCCATCACCTCCTCCTCTTCTCCTTCTTCCTCCTCTCCATCGTTCCACGAGGATCCAAAAGCGAATTCCTCCTCCTCTTCCAGTTTTTGCCTCAGCGCTCGGACCCGCCTTCTGAATGTGCTGATGTCATGTGTGATGTCGTCACAGTCTGGCTCCACCCCTAACGAGAGCATGAGCTCGTGGTATCGGGACAGGAAGTCATCGCTACTCGCAACTTTGTTGCCAGGCGGATTTGGAGGCTTGGCGTCAGACACCAAATTGTCACGTGGCTCAAATTCAGAGTAGCCGTTGGGTAAAGTCACTAAACATGGCGTGGGATGTTGTGTGTTGTGGTGTGTGTGATTGACGGTCGCTGTGAAGTCACTCATGCTGCAGTTTTGTTTTAACGTCCTGCCATCTTCATCTGTATCATCACATTCGTCGATGATGTGATTCTTAGCATTAAAGCCGTTGGTGAAAAACTGACGTCCTCCTTGTACGTCCATCCTCTTTATCTCATCTTCCCAAACCTCCTTCTTTCTCCCCATCTCTTTCCCACAGTCCTCACTCCTCCTCCTCACCTCCTTCAAATAATCCTCACTCCTCCTTCTTTCCTCTTTCCCTCCATCCTCGCTCCTCCTCCTTGTCGACATTATACTGTTAACCGTCTCCATTACCGTCCTCCCTGTTGTTGTTAACATTGTTGTTATTGTCGTTGTTGTTGCTGTGGCCGACACCTGTTGGCCATTTAAAATGCTCCCACGTGCCCGCCGATTCGCTGCCATGATTCGCTCCAAAGTGGCGGCCTTAGTTTCTCTCTGGGCGACAAGGTTGTAGACCAGAACATCCTCCTCAAACTCGGACTCCTCCACGTATGAGCCGTGCACCAGTTTGGTCGCAGTGCGTCGCATTTCCTGGATGTGCTGAGGAGGTAAGGGTGTAGTAGAAGTGCATCTGTCAGCCTCCATGGTGCCATTTGCAAGTGCCGTGTTTATCAGCCCTGACGAAGAGGGATCGTCATCTGCAAAAATGTCGTCCCACTCCAGCTCCAGCGCAGAGCTGGCTCGTCCTGTCTGGTTGCTCGTAGAGACGGTATCTGAGGAGGAGGGCGTGGGGGAGAGGGCAGAGGGATGAGGAGTGATGCCCAGAGAGCAGATGGAGTCACTCTTGACTCGCCGTATGATCTCCTCCTCATCTTCTATGTCGTCTCCTGGTGTGTCCGACCGGTATTCTTGAGGCGGTGGGTCGATCCCGTCATACTGAGCCGACCAAAGCCGACACGCCCTGGAGAGAAAACAAAACACATCAGAACTGAAGATGTCGGACATATTAAATTATCTCTTAATAGGATGTAAGGATTGTCTGTCAGTCCAGACTAAAAAATATCTCAACAACTGTTGCATGGATTGATATGAAATTCTGTACCGATATTCAAGTTCCCCGGAGGATGAATCTCACTGACTTTGGTGATCTTCTTAATTTTCCTTTAGCACTGTCATAAAGCTCTTCCTCTAACATGACCATGAAATTGACATTTGTCTTTTTTGTCAATTATCTCTACAACTATGGATGGATTGCCATTAAAATGAGTACTAACATTCATGTTCCCCGGAGGAAGATCCCTACTGACTTGGTGATCCCCTGACTGCTCTTCTGGTGTTACCATGGGACTGACAATTTTCATTTAAGAATTGCCATGAAATTTAGCAGAAATATTCATGTCCCCCACAGGATGAACCAGACTGTCTCTGGCAATCCCCTGACTGTTCCTCTCGCATGAGATCAACATTTTTCGTCATAAAATTTGGAATTAACATTTTTGTTTTCCAGAGGATGAATCCAGCCCACTTAAAAATAAAATACATATAGTATAAATATACTATAATATAATATACTACTGTAAAATATTAGCATTTATTGCTCATAGTATTTTCATTGTGCAGTATTTGAGCCTCCCTTAAAAATGCAGTACCACAAGTTGCCCAGCAGATGTCCCTAAAATGCTTTGTAACATTGAACCATCGGTGCACAAAGGTTTGGTGCTTTGTTTCCCGATTAGTCTGATCCAAAAATATGGCCAAAACTATGATTAAATGACACAGCTATCCATTCATTTTCTCAGTCCATCTTTTCTATCCATTTTTCTATTTTTCCTTTATATTAATTACCACCATTAGCAGAATCTAAGATACTGTGCATGATGTATAAAAGCTGGTCCAGAGTCTACCCCCTGATTTCATCATAGAGGAAAGTTGTGGCTGACCTGTGGGACGTGGCGATGGCCTGGCGGGCGTCCCAGAGGTAGTGGAGGTAGTTCACATCCATCAGAAAGTCTGAACCCCGACGGTAACCGACACTGTCTGATACTGACAGATCTGACACAGACAGAGAATTTAAGTTAGCACGATACACGTGAGAGAATATTTACTTTGTGTTGCTCACTTGTGCTGACCTGCTCCTTTGGGCCAGTGGATGTGCTCCGAGTGTGAGTGTGTGTTAACGTTGTGGAGGTTTCCAGGGCACCAGGATGGCAGGAGGAGCAGGAAGGAGGCAGCGCTGGAGGAGTAACAGTCCGTCTGCTTTAAGGAGGAGCGCTGCTTCCTGCTCAGGTGGCTGCAGGGAATCAGATACCTGAGGACACACCAAAGGATGTCTTGATTCCTAAAATGCATCTCGAGGAGAGAGGAGGCTTGGCTGAGGAGGACTTATGAGCAAGGATGCATAGGTGTATCCTTTGCCAAAGTCTTTTCATGATGTATTAAAGAGGCATGACACACAGCAAAGGGTCATTTGGTCCAATATTGCAGTCGGCAGCATAGAAGCAGTAAAACTGGCTGAAATGTAGCCACTCAGGGCATGTTCACACTGCCAATTTACGTCCAGTTAAGTGCATGTTTTTGCCACTGACAGGTTTGGATCATTATAATAAGTGTCTTGCAACGTTACTGAAAGCATATCTTCAGAGAAATAAAATGTTTCTCTGTACATTTCTCTTGTTCCAGTCTGCTTTGTGTCTTGTTCCGGTATCTCACATTGTAAAAATTAGCTAAATGTTCAGCCATGACAATGAAAATATCGTCTCTTGTGAGAATTCAGAACGAGACTTCTGGTTTAAGAGACTTGCTCACAAAACAGACCCGAACAAGCTAATTAAAATAAAAATGTTTGCTTTACTTTCCAGGAGCTACAGTCTATGTGTGACTGACCTGAACACCAGCTGCAGCATGACGTCTTCACAGAAGAGACCAATCAGAGTCCTGAACAGCGCCAGCGACACTGTACCCAGCTAACGGACACGCAAAAAAAAAAATCAAAGGTCATCTTCAACAGATTAATAATAAAGTATGGAACAACAGGCTGAAGAAGAGTGTGTGTTACCTGGAAAGGTGTGTTGACCCTGCTGACCAGTGTGTCCAGGATGTGCACGTTGTCATGTGTGTGCAGCAGGATGAAGGACAGGAAGCTCTGGAGGAGGGCGGGCTCAGAGATGGAGCGCAGGAACAGATCCAGGTACGCTGTGGTGGTCATCACCTCCTCAACCGTCAGCTACACACACATTAATGTTTATGTTAGCATGAATGTAATCAAATAAGAAAATACTCTGATGTTCAAAGCTTTGGAATCACACACACGCATGTCGGAATTGGTTTTTGCCTCCAAACATGGGTGTTTTTTAGTCAGCCATTACTGCATTTCCAGAGGGGTTGATGCATCTGAATATGGGTGTTTTTTAGTCAGCCATAACTGTGTTTCCAGGGGGGTTTGTGCCACCGAACGTGGTTGTTTTTGGTGAGCTGTCACTGCATGTCTAGTGGCATTGATGCTACTGAATGTGGGTGTTTTTTAGTGAGCCGTCACTGTGTTTCTAGGGCAGTTTGTGCCTCTAAACATGGGTGTTTTTTAACAAGCCACCACTGTGTTTCCAGCAAAATTTGTGCCACCGAACATGAGTGTTTTTAGCAAGCTGTCACTGCATTTCCAGCTGCATTTGTGCCTCTGAATGTGGGTGTTTTTTAATGAGCTGTCACTGCATTTCTAGCTGTGTTTGTGCCACCCAACTTAGGTGTGTTTCAGCAAACTGTTGCTGCATCTCCAGCGGTGTTTGTATTACGGAAGGTCGATGTGTTTTAGTGAGCCGTTTGTGCCACCAAACTGATGACGTAAGCAAGCGTAAAGTTTCAACGTAACCACTTCAAAATAAAGTGCAACTGTAACATATCCATGGTTTATAAAAATGTACAATGAAACACAATACAAATTGTTTTGTTTTGCAACACAAAACAAATTCTTATAAAGACTAAAGAAGAAGACTCTGCAACCTAAAAGCATCAGAGACCATTCAAACACAAGGAATATTCCTCTCAGACATCTGACTGGAACCGGTCAAGCTTTGGTGGCAGGAGATTACAAACTTTTCAACAGTAATATGTCAGCACCACAAAGCCTACTCAAGATCCATTCAGCATCAGCAACAACAGGAAACACAGATGCTACCTTGTGCAGAGCAGGAGCCAGGACAGGCACCAGGAAGCCGTTGTAGATGTAACCCAGCAGCTGAGAGCGGATGGAGGGGTGAGCGACCTTGGTGACGGCACTGCAGAAGTCCAGTGAGTGCAGGAAGTGGACAAGAGCAGGAACCTGTTGACCCGAACACAAGGTCAGAGTGACATCATCAACCATTTCGTCAGTAATGCAGGCAGTCTTTCACGTATGCTTTTATTTTTTCATGCACTTGTTCATAAATCGCTTAAGGTAACCAATGTATCAGAGATGTTGGTCCATATTGACATGATGACATCACACAGTTGCTGCAGATTTGTCGGCTGAACATCCATGATGAGAATCTCCCGTTCCAGCACATCCCAAAGGTGCTCTATTGGACTGAGATCTGGTGACTGTGGAGGCCATTGGAGTACAGTGAACTCATTGTCATGTTTGAGATGATGTGAGCTTTGTGACATGGTGCGTTATCCTGCTGGAAGTAGCCATCAGAAGATGGGTACACTGTGGTCATAAAGGGATGGACACGCTCAGCAACAATACTCAGGTAGGCTGTGGTGTTTAAACCATGCTCAGTTGGTACTAAGAAAATCTCCCCCACACCATTACACCACCAGCAGCAGCAGCAGCCTGAAGCGTTGATACAAGGCAGGATGGATCCATGCTTCCATCTGAATGTGGTTTTTCCAATCTTCTATTGTCCAGTTTTGGTGAGAAAACCCGTGTGAATTGTAGCCTCAGTTTCCTGTTGTTAGCTGACAGGAGTGGCACCTGGTGTGGTCTTCTGCTGCTGTAGCCCATCTGCTTCAAGGTTGGACAAGGTGTTGTTGCTTCAGAGATGCTCTTCTGCACACCTTGGTTGGAACCAGTGCTTATTTGACTTCCTGTTGCCTTTCTATCATCTTGAACCAGTCTGGCCATTCTCCTCTGACCTCTGGCATCAACAAGGCATTTTGGCTCACTGGATATTTTCTCTTTTTGGGACCATCCGGATGTAGACTGTTGTTACTTTTTAAAATTGACTCATTTGTTAATTCATTCACTCATTAACTTTGTCTTCCGTTCACACACAAACCTCCTTTGTTCTGTCTTTTCACTCACTGTCATTCTGAATTCATCACTGTCACGGATCCATCCATTCATTCATTATGTCACTCACTGCCTGACTGTGTGGTAGTCATGGTTACCTGCTGCCAGTCAGCCCGGTCCAGATAGTGCCAGTCCTCACTGTAAACCTGCAGCCTGGCTGGAAGAGACGAGTATAAACCAGACAGACCTGTGGCCAGCACCTGCAAACACACACACACACGACCACGTGACCACACGCATGAACACACGGGCTCTTGTGGAAATTAAATTCCAGTGCAGATTTGTGCAGCTCATTTTATAAATAGCAGAGAATGAAGCAGGAAGACAGGGACAGAATATCCGTTTTATTGATTAATTTCACTTTATTAATAAGCAAAAAATCATTGAGCACTTTAGGAAATGAATTTATTTGCTTACTTGAGAGTTAGACGATGAGATCAATACCACTCTTATATCTGTACATCAAATATGAAGTCACAGCTGTCAAATGGTTAGCTTAGCTTAGCATAAAGACTGGAAACAGTCAATGAAAAAATTAAGCTATAACATGTTAATGAATGGGCTTTAGAGCTGCTGGTAGTGGTGACCTTTGGACTGAGCCAGGCTAGCTGTTTCCCTCTATTTCCAGTCTTTATGCTAAGCTAAGCTAACAGGCTGTAGCCTTATATGTTCTGTGCACAAAGTTGGGGACGACGAAGGAACGACCCACCCTGCTCTCCCTATGAGTGGCTTGTACTCGTTGCCTTTGTTGTTTGGATTGGTTAGGTTTAGGCAAGAGGACTGAGATTGGTTAGGGTTAGTTTAAGGATGTCAGGGTAAGCCAATCAGACGCAGAGTAAGGCAGGCCCTTCCTTCACCATCCTAGGATTCGCAAATTCTCATACTGTACAGACACTAGAGTGGTGTCCATCTGCTCTCTGTAAGAAAGCAACTAAGGTGTATGTTCCCATAATGCAGAACTGCTCCTTTAATAAAAGAGGGAAGAAGGAGGAGAAACCAACATAAACAACAACAGCATCAACAACATCTGCAGTCTTGAGTCTTGCTAACAACCAGGCAACCGTCCAATCACGTGCAGACTTGCTAATCCCTCTCTGTGTATGAGCCAATCTCACCCTGATTTACTAATCTGCTCTCTGCATAAAGATTGAGGTCAGAGTGTGGTTACATGGGCTTAAAGCTGACACACACACACACACACACACACACAGGTGGCACGCGCTTTCGTGTCTTTGCTCCCTTCCTGTCTTTCTCACACACACCGACTGGTCCAGCCACGGGGTCCAGACTTCTCCTCAGTCATCAGTTCCAGGTCCACACAGTTGAATACATTCAGCGTCATACTTGCATCTGGCCAGATGGTTGAGCTAGTTTGCTGTGTCTGTCAAGTAGCTGTCTGTTAGTCACTCACTCTACAGGAGGAAACAGCACTTCAAAATAAAAGCTCTGTGCTCTTGCACTCCACCCCCATTTTGTAGTGAAAACACCTAAAATGACACCAAAATTAAAATGACTGTAGCCTCTGAATCGTTCTGACTACATGCATGCATGAGGTCTTGCCAGAAAGAAAACTCTCTGAAGTTTCTTGTGAAAGTGTCAGAAACACTCTAGGTGATACAGAGACAGAGTAATGGGCCTCTGAAGTCAATAAAAAATGTGTTTCAGGATGAATAACTGTCTGTGGCTTCATCTGAGCAGGTAAATGACACTGTGGGGCTGTAGGCACACTATCAATGAACGTTTGTGTCCAATTTGAAGAAGACTGCTCAAAGTATGACCATTCTACAGTCGCGCACTCTGCTTCAAAACAGTACTATCCGTGATCAAACAACACTCAGCCTGCTTCAAACATTGTACCTGATTGAAATCAGGTGTGATTATGATAGCTGATGTTGTTTATGACACAGAAACACTATAAAATATCACCAAATAAAGCCATATGAAACGTGAAAGTTATGATCCCACTTTCTAGACAGTATATCTCAGCCAAAAATAGTGGTAGGAGTGAGATCTCACTTTTTATAAACCAGCCACGTGCCTGCTAACAGCTCCGCATAAGATCGCGAGTAATCCTGTAACTTTTCCCGTCGAAAAATGGCATGACAAGACTTGTCACCACTCATCACGATTCTGGACTTTGTGTGTTTAGGCTGCTCTGGTGCGAAATCCATAAGAAATAAAAGAAAAACAATATTATTTTTTCAAAGTCGAGAGCTTCCTGAATCTGGCAATACCAACGTAGTGTGGAGCGAGGACGTCGGCGTCCTGGCGGAGATAGAGAGGTTAAAAAAAATAATGTTTTGTTTTTTAAAACAATTATTATCATTATGTTCAAGTTTCAAGTTAGTTTTAAATTATTTATTGTCATATGGGCAACAATTACAGAGAAGCAGTCGTTAGCACTGAAATCTTAAATCTCAGTTGTCTGATCATTTAAACAAAGCGTGCTTTCTTGTGACGATCCTTCCAAAATGAGCAGTGGTTGAAGTTACTATATTCAGTAACAGCCGGCGAGTTAATACGGAGATGCTAGCTAGCTGTTTGAAATGTTAACCAGTCCTACCAGTTGGTGTGTAATGCATTAAACTGAAGAACAGCAAAACTAATCTATAGGCCAACATGCGTAACTGGTCAAAAATTGGTTAATCAGTTATCGGTGAACTGCTGACATCCCTAGCTAGTTTTTTTTGTTGAAAGCACCGATGTGACAGAGTACAGTCTTGTTTTTTCTTTCTTTTTGATATTACTTTTGTGCACTTTTGCCTTTATTTATACGACAGGTGTCGTCTACCACTCAAGCTAGAGGCATCCAGACTTAGAGTAACTGGTGCCTGCCTCTAGGTTTTATTATTTGATTCATACTTTTATATTATTTTTCCTTATCTGTTGTAGTGTTGAGTATTTTCTTGACTTTAAGGCTTTTTTTTCCAAAGGTGCTCTAGTGTTTTGTTTTATCTTCATTACGTGCACTTCCCTGAAAACAAGGTCCAGATCTTTAGTGGTTCCTTCTCTCAGACCTAGTTGTCTTGCTTTGGTCTGAGGTCCCGTTTATACGACAACGATAAAAATGGTAAACTTTAGTTGCAATTCGGCCGATCGTTTACACGACAGCGGCATTTGGGTGCCTGAAACCGCAATGTTTTGAGAACGGGTTCCAGAGTGCAATTTTTTGGAAACGGCACCGTCTCCGTTGTCATGTAAACTTGCGATATGCAGTTCCTCTGAAAACTGAGACTTTTCGCACATGCGCATTACGGTTCCAGTCACTAGGCATGTGCGACAAAGTCGACCATCACAACAACAATGGCCGACTCCCAAGCTCTGCTTGTGCTGCTCGTCATAGTGTAGATTTACTGTAGCAACTCCACCTCGTCGTCCGTCCAGACAAACATTCGTGCGGTTGCCATTTTGTTTGTTTATACATCACCGCTCTGTAGAAGGAAGCGTAAGCGTCACACCGCCAACTACTGGCCTGGCATGTATACTGCAACGTTTTTGGTCATTTTTGCGCATCCGTGTGCACGCGATTGTTATCAAAACGTTGTCGTCTAAACGTGGAACTTTTTTCAAAACGAAAATGAGAAATGATTCTGTTTTCAGTGGATCGTTTTCATGTAAACATGGCAGGGACTCGTGTTGTTCCAAAGTTGTATAATTGCCTAGAGTTGGTTCGTGTTCTCACGGCAGCATTTACAAGAGGACCAGATCAAATGCCTTGTGTGAGAAAGCTGCTCTTGATTGGTCAGAATTTCCATGTGGGAAAAATCCAGGAAGTCCAGCAAACGTTGAAGAAGAGTACACTTGCAAGATAAATGTGACACTTTCTAATGTCACAATGGAGGGACAACTACGCAGGTTGATGTTAGCGCTGCTCATCGTGGACTATATTGCTGTCATTGTTCATTTTAGTCAAAGCATACAGTTTGAAAACGAGGCGCGGCTCCAACTAGAAAACAATGTTTTGATGCATTGGATGTGCTGAATGTGCATATTAAGGCAGTACAGGAGGAGGTGCACATTAATAATCCTCCAGGACTGTAACATGCTCATGTTTAACCCAAACAATGTGTCATGTGACTGCAGTTGCTTCACATCCAGGTCGGAACACCTTCTCACCACAAACCAACAGCACCAGAGTTCCTTTGGATCTGGACTGAGACCACCTCTTCAAGAAGGTCTCAGTCTGGTTGTTTTGCTGTGTTCACACCTGCTCAAACTAACCACACTTAGAGGGCGAACGAACTTGAGTTTGATTGAACCGAATCAAACAGGACAGGTGTTGTATTCATTTGTTGCTTTGGTCTTTTTCTTCTGCCTCTGAACAATTCCAAGCTGCTTCCTCTCCTCCTCCTCCTCACTTTGTTTTTAAATCCACTGCCACTGCACAGTATAACCAGCTCTCTTCTCTCTCTTGCTGTTACACACACACACACCCACACACACACACACACACACAGTGACTCCAACACTCCCTGCGGACGCAGTATGAGCTCATTAGTTTATTGCATAACTTGTGATAATGAGATTACAATGCTGTGGGGAGACGGATGAATGGAGGCTGCACCAAACTCCACGCATTTAAACAGCCGCCTCATTCATAAAAAATAAATAACTGTATCAAAGAGGGTTCTTACTGTACGGGCCTTTTATTCTGTTAACCCCCAACATTACATGCACTTTTTAAGAAGTGAACTTTTTCCCCAGCTTGCATACACTCAGAAAACACACAACATTTCTTTGCCTGCATTTGTAAGGTATGTGGAGATTAACCTAGTTTAGCTCGGCCAACGGGGGTCTGTGTGGGATAAACCCGCAGCTCTGCTTGGGAAATACACCTTTAAATTCTCCACAGATGTACGGTTGGTTCAGCTAATCTGTGTTGTATAAGTCACAGGTATTTAAAGTCTCTTAACAGCACTAAGATGTTTTAACGTGGCAAAAATAATAGCTCACAATCTACAAAACCTCATCCTGTTTATTTCAGGTTTACATCATTAGCACCATATCAACGTCTCGTCATGCAACAGCTATCCAATGAGTTTGTCTCCATGATCCAAATCTACTGAGAGAAGCTGATCCTGAACAAATCCTTGACATTTCCCAGATGAGCCGACACTCCGGCAGACGTAAGACCGTGACCGTGAAACCAACAGATGATGAGCGGAGGCGACGTCTCCTCAGTTGTCTTGGAATGAACCATCAAGGTTTAGTGATGAAGGATGGAAACTATCTGTCCTTGGTGTGATGTTGTTTGGCATGCTGTCATTCAGTTCATGTGTGTGTGTCTGTGTGTGTTTGTGCACTTACAGGACAGAAGTACGTGTTCTCTGCGATGTGCTGGGCGACTCGAGCATCGGAGGCCGACAGCGACATGATGAGCAGCAGAGCGTCTCTGGCCTGCTGACCAACCGAACCCTGTCTGAGGGAGACACAGATTATAAAGGTTGTGTTGTTGCCTCCACAATGACAGTTACGTTTTCAGGTTGTCCGTACGTCTGTCCCATTCTTGTCAACGCAATATCTCAAGAGCGCCTTGAGAGAATTTCGTCAAATTTCGCACAAATGTCCACTTGGAACAATAAACTGATTAGATTTCGGTGGTCAAAGGTCAAGGTCACTGTGACCTCATCTGTCTCATTATTGTGACAGAATTACGTCGCAAAAACACTTAAAGGGAATTTCTTTAAACTTGGCACAGACATCCACTTAAAGTTTAATGTACTGTAAAACTTGGTGGTAAAAGCTCAAGGTCACTCTTACCCAGCTGTCTCATTATTGTGATGGAATTATATCTCAAAAACACCTTAAAGGAATTTCTTTAAATCTGGCACAATCATCTGCTTTGGGTCAGTGATGTACTGATTAGAATTTGATGGTCAAGGTCTGGGTCTAGGTCTGTTACATTCTCGTGAACACCATATGACAAAAAGTCTTTGAGGGATTTTTTTTTTTTTTAAGTTGGCACAAACGTCATCTTTGAGTCAAGGATGACCGGATTAGACTTTGGCTGACAAAGGTCAAGGTCATTGTGACCCTGCGTCCGTCTCATTCTTGTAAATGTGATATCTCAAGTAGGCCTTTAGGGAATAACCTCATATTTGGCACAAACGTCGAATTGGACTCAAGAATGAACTAATTAGTAATTTGTGTTCCAAGGTCAAAGGTCAAGGTCACTGTGACCTCACAAAACATGTATTTCATCATAATTTAGGAATTAATTTTCTAATTATGACAAAACTTCACACTAATGTCTAACAGGATAAAATAATGAAGTGATGACATTTCATATCCAAAAGGTCAAAGGTCATATTCACTGTGACATCATCATGTTCTGCATAAAACACTTTTCTGGCCCTCATACAGCATCATATCTCAGGAACAGAAGGGGAGACATTTGGTCAGATACTGAGTTGGTGACACTCTAATATTGGGTGTCCTCACTGTTTAGATCTCCTGTGCTGCCGTGATGATGGTGTGTGTGAGATGCTACCCTAAATGTGTGTGTACCATAAATGTTTGTTGCTGTGTATACCTACCTGTGTGTGTATGGTATGAGCAGGGAGAACAGCAGGAAGTTGGCGGCTCCCTGGTCCTCACTGGTGTGGAAGAACAGTTCCAGCACTGAGGGATCTTTGACCAGAGCGACACACAGCTGGTTCAACAGGAGGACCAGCTCCGCCTCCACCACACCGCCGCAGTCTGCAGGGGGAGATGCAGGTGATTAACCACTCAGGTAACTGTTTAAACATCTTACCAGCTACACATGCAGCATTTGAAGCCACTTCCTAATTAAACACTTAAAACCTATTAGATGTCATTAGACAGGTAAACCAACCCCTGGACTCCCGCAGTGTCTGTAAACTGATTAGGTACTTTAAGCAAATGACAAGGAAATCCACAACAATCATTTCTTTGAGTGTGGTCAAGAATGAAAAGATTTAAGTGTGGCAACAAGCTGTCTCCAGGAAGTGATGAGGAATACTGTCAAAACGCTGAAGCAGTGTGTAAGAGTTAGTGGCATCTAATGGTGAGGACTGCAGATTACAACCAGCTAAAACTTCTCCTGGTTGAGATTCAGTGGGTGGCATAAAATTGAGAATTGTGAGCCTGGTCATCAGAAACCAAGGAAAATGCTGTCCTTTAATGTCTGCATGATATATGGCCGCTTGCTGTTATAGTTTAAAAGTGCATGTTGGCGTCAGGGGGAATAACAGCGCCACAAGGATGAAAGTTAAAGTGGTGAAAGTCCAACTAGGGTGGTAAGAGGGGTAGCGGATGGGTCCAACAAACACCGACTTTCACCCTGGTGTTTGTGTCCCGTAAGATTCTAAAGCCAAACCCTGTTCTTTTTCCTAAACCTAACCAGAACATCAACAAGCACCCAGGGTACCTTGCACGTCATATGTGGATGTGGAAAGTTCATCACCAAACTTGACAAGCTGTTGTGGTCCGCCATACTTCCGTTGCCAAAATGCATGCGCACCTTGTCTACGTCGTCATTGTTTACAAACTGTAACAGGGTCTATACTGCAAAAACCCTAAAATCCGGCACCCACTGGGTTGTGGACTCCCGTTTTGACGACCATATTTGTATGAAAGGTTGGAGCTGTTGAGGAGTGAGGGGTGGATCTGACATCTGACTCACAGGGAATGCTGACGTCTAGCAGATAGTCTGTCACTCCAGTGGCCCAACCCTTTACTATGCATAACTTTAAGCCTAATAAAATATAAATGGGTAAGTTATATATAAATGTACCCCCCCATACAGTTGGAGAATTCACAAATCTGAGGATAGAAAATGAATGCCTTACTCTGCGCTTCTTTGCCTTTCTCTGCCTCTGATTGGTTTACCCTGACATTCTTACCCTAACCCTGACTAGTCTCACTTCTGTTGTCTAAACCTGATCAACCAAACCAACAAAGTCAACAAGTGCTAGACAGTTATAAGGTGCGTAATGCGGGTCATTCCTTGACCGTCCTAGAATTCAAAAATTTGCGTACAGTTGTCATGTATGTTGAAAATAGCTATAAGATAAAAAAAAATGTATGTACCAGGCTGTAAACATGTTTATTTCTGCTGTAAAGTTGAGCATTTTCGTTATGGAAGTCTATGACTCGCTCTTGGAGCCAGCCTCAAGTGGCCTTTAGAGGAACTGCAGTTTTTGGGACTTCCATGTTGGCTTTCATTTTTTTAGCCCTGGAAGTTGCCGCAAGGTGTTCGCATTAACAGGTCCTTTATTGTCCTGTAGAGTTCTTTTATTTATGAGACTTTAAGACTATGACTGCTCTGAACAACAGCAAGACAAATTTTTACATGTTTCTGAAGTCTGCATTGGTTGTTTGGTAAGCTCATGGTAACGTCAAGACTCCAGGAAGTCAGTGCTCCCGACTGAGAAAAAGTCTGGCAACTGACTCCATGTAAAATTTCTATACATTGGTGTTAGCACAGATTAAATGAATGAAATATAATGCATTACTCAGGCTAACCGTTTACCACTGTTTCCAGTCTTTGTGCTAAGCTATGCTAACCAGCTGCTTGCTCCGACATCATATTTAATGAACAGGTTTTGGGTGTGGTATCAATCTTCTCATCTAACACTCATCAAGAAAGCGCGTCTTCCCCCCAAATATCCTTTGTGCACCAACTCACCAGTTCCAGCTCCAGCGCAGGAGGCCAGCAGCATCATGAGCGGCCGTAGAACTGGTTTATGGTGCAGCAGAGGCTGCCTGGCCTGAGATAGAAGCATCTGGTACATCCTGAGCTGCTCCAGCTTCATGTCCTCAGTAAACTGTCTCCTCAGGCTCCACAGAAACAGCCTCTCCATCACACCCTCCAGAACCACAAACTCCAGGATGGGACCCATCGCTCCTCCTGTATGCAACAGGCGTGAGTCCGGATAGAAGACAAAGCAGAGGCATGATGAAACCTTTTTTTGTTTGTTTTACTTACCTTGCCCAGCCTCTTCCTCCATCAGCAGGAAGAGCATGTGTTCCACATAGTTCTGGACAGCGCTGGCCTCGTCAGCCGGGATGGGGCCGAGGCGTAACACTCCGGAGCTGCTGCTAGCATGGCCCGAGAGGAAGCTCAACGCACCGGTGCTGCTACGACCTGGCTCATGTTTCTCCAGGATCTTTACTACCTGCAGAGAAAGAGACGTTAGAGACATCCTCAACATTAAGTGAGTTTTTTATCTACCTGCTTTTATCCACACACAAAAAAGAGCGCTAACGCTAGAGTGCAAATTTTGCAAAAAAAAAAGTTGTATGGATAGAGAAAGGAAAGTTTGTGGATCTATCAAAAGTAAATGTAATGAAGTGTAATGGGAACATCCTTTGCAAATAACTTCCTTTCATCTTGTAATTCAATAAGCAATGTACCGTGTTTTCGCAGTATAGATCCTTTTACAGTTTGTAAACAATGATGACGTAGACAAGGTGCGCACATTTTGGCAACGGAAGTATGACGGACCACAACAGCTTGTCAAGCTATGCAAGGGCACAAACCACCAAAGCAACACAGCAACTTTCGTAACCTTGCCCCATCTTACTTAACTCAGACCTGTTGTCCTTGTTCGTGGACACTTCTTGTGCCATCTAGTGGTCATAAGAGAACAATATATCAATCCATGTAAAAAAGATGGCAGCCATCTCTGCCAAGTCAGTCTGCAGCCGATCTCACAAAGTGGACAAGGTCCAAAACTTGATCACATTTAATGGTTGAAACTTGCTTATTTAAGATTAATTATGTCTGTAGCTTGATATGGAAACAATTGTGAGCAATTTTAGGAACAGCAACAAGTTAAGATGCCATTAATTAGGAAGGACTCGTTTGAAGACACTGGGACTTTATTATCATTGACAGTGATTTGTTTTTTATACTCCTACTGATCCCAAATAGCGAGGAGAAATTCAAAATGTATTCCAAACAAAAATTAGGATCTCAGGGGGATAAACAGCACAGAATAATTCATCATTATAACAGACGTACAGATACAGTAGACAACACATCGCTGTGGGAGGGATGAACAGAGGAGGACGAATGAAAAGAGGGAGACAGAGAAGAATGTAATTCACTGTCTGGACTTGTGTTAACCTTTGACCTCAGCTGCTTCAGACAAGGACTACACACACACACACACACACAATACATTTGTACACACACAGACGTAGAGTGTGTGTGGGTTTTCTTGGCAGACGTAGAGAGAGATTTGTCTCTAAATGGATCCTGTGTTTAAGGGCCAGAGTCTGGGTCAGTAACACACACACACACACAATCACACACTTTGTCTACCAGCCATTATGAGAAAAACAGGACAGACTGAGACAGAGGAGACAAAACAACAGCCTGACAATCGATTGATTAATCAGTTGACTGATTAGTAGCTGAGGTGATCACCTGGGCCCAGTGGTTCTTAAACACAATCATGCACGTCTCGGGGTCCACCCCTCTCAGCGTCAGAGACTTCTTCCGGTTGCCCCCGACAACCACCGAGGCCATCATTTTGCCTGGCAGTCAGGTGACTATAGCATGTTCCAGCTTAGTGTGTGGGATGGTGGCTGGACCAGGGGCGGGCATTAGCTGGCTCTCTTGGCCCAGGATCAGGCTCTTTCCCTGGGCTTGGCAGGCAGCTGCTGGCCTGTGAGAGGTGGAGGTGGAGAGAGTGGATATTTTTTATTATTCCCAACACACTAATGCATTAAAAATAAACAGATCCCCCAAATAACATCATTTCACCTCACACTATGATTGTATCACATCAGTTGGGTTTGTCACTGATGCGTTTTTCTTCTGCAAAGTGGCAGGAAAAGTGGACCTCTACATGAAAGTGTTTAAATTTAAAACACTGCATCCTGTGAATTGATGACGTCTGACACACTATTAATCCCCAGCAGGATGTCAGTGAACAGAGATACAGAGATATACTTGGGATCAATACATAACCAATCAATGACCAGCTGATCATCACGCTATATTCTGATAATACGAACATCAGAGAGACATACTGTCTCTTCCTCTGTCCTCACATCTTTGTGTTTCTCTCTCTGTCCTAAAACTAACAAGGCCCAGAACAGGAAGTGAGGGTCATCAGCGGCAACAATCAAACAGGAAAAATGGGAATGCGTCCCGAGTCCCACCCAGGGCGTTCCCGGGACATTCCACGAATTCCCATGGTGCTCTCCAAGAAACCACCATTGCAGTGTTCGAGTGGACCTACCTCTGTGCTGCTGCTGCTGCTGCTGGAGGGACGACATGGACCAATGAGCCTGCTGTCTGCTGTCCTGAGACAGAGAGAAAAATATATGAGTGAAAGGTTGTCCGACACACACGCACACAGTTTACAAATCCATCCTTCACCATCTGGGCTCTTAATCTGTGTGTGTGTGTGTGTGTGTGAGTGTGTGCAGGGCAAACAGTTGGATTTTGGTCCAATTTCCTGTTTGGAGCATCCAGTTGTCATTACAGGGTAGGCGTGTGTGCATGTGTGCATCTGTAGAGGACTTTGAGTGTTGGACCTTGGGAGTGAGGACATTTTTGGAAATTGAGGACAATTTGGCCGTGCTTCACTTTGGGACAGATTCTTCAAAAGACTGTTTAGCCCTGTTTCCACCAAACACTTTCAGTATGGTACCTTTGGAACCAACAGTGACCCTTCAGACATGGTACCCAGACCCTAATGTTTCCACCACAGACAGTACTCTTAAATGTGGGCGGGGTTGTTGCCACTCACTGCTCTGTCCAGCACTCACTGTATTTCCTCATCAGTACCTGGTTTATCGTCCACAGAACGAGGCTGCACGCCGACATTTTCAGAACAAAATAGAACAGGCTGCAGTGAGAGTCTCTCTCCATGGGATATTTAAGAATAGCAGCTTTGTGCATTTAGTCCTTCTCAGGCAAGCTCAGGGGTTTAGTGTTGCTGTAGCCCACAGGAACAACACTCCATGATGCTTTTTTTTTCTCAGAGTGAGGATTAGAATACATGCAGTTCGCATAACCTGGTTGAAATTACCATATATAAACACTTGCAGATCCACTCATTACTAAAAGTGTCTGTCATATAAAAACTAAAGTGATGGTCAAAGTTGTCACAGTGAAATTTAAGGTGTGCTGATGGATTCACGTCATCAACTCATGCATTGAGTAACATTACAAGTTAACGTTCCACCTTCAAAGTTGCCGGCAGTCGGCCCAGTGAATGAAGTGATTTTTTCTCAGTCTACAGCTGCTGTGAGAGGCAGCAACACATCCTTTCATTTTATAAGCTCCTTTTACACTGCCAGATTTTTGCCGAATGTTGGGCCGTTTTGCCGTCAAGCTGCGAATGTTCAGACACACAGAGCCAGATTGGCGAGTTGATCGGAGGTGCCCAATTATTCCGCCTCATAGGGTAGTCATATTGGCGGGACCCTTTTGGTTTAAAACGACCGAGGCAGCCTTCTGCCACGGGAGGGGCTGTTGATGAATTGTTGGAGGAGCTGTTGATGACGCCGCACGTGCGAGCCACTGGTGGTGGATAAACAGGAAACAGCTGATAGCAGGAATTAGCGAGCAGCTAGTAGCAAGAGGGAAACACAAACCTGACAGACACTGTAAAGATGAGCAACTGGGGAGACAAGGAATTGCGCACCCTCCTTGCCCTTGCAAACGAAGAGGCCATTAACCGTCAGATGACGGGGACGGTGAAGGAGGAACCGACTTATGAGAGAATCACCGAAGGACTGACCAGCTGCAGCTTCCCTTCCAAGTCACTGTTTACGTCACACGCTGAGCTACACGTTTTGTTACTTGCTCACGACCCCCATTGCCCCGAAAAAGGCACATTCTGTATAAACAAAAGTAGGTAGGCGGCATTTTGCTGCACTCCCCGATTTTGTTTTTATACTGCCAATGCTGAAAGAAGACTGATTGGGCTTTCCTGCAAATTTGCACAATTCCTGTTTAAAAGGGCTATAGTTACAGTTTACTAATAAAACTCTCCACAGTATGAACAGTGGTTACATGAGCCTCAAAACCAGACACAACTCAGCCCTGAGCAGAGTGACCGTCCTCTACTGACCAATCAGACAGCAGTGTTCACAGCTCCACCTTTTAGTAGCACATCTGTGTGCTAGGTACCCCAACAGAGGGGGGACCAAACATGGGGACGGTACGGAACGGTTCCATTGGTACCATCCACAACTTTTCACAGTGGAAAGAGAAAAAAAGTGCACCTCACTGAACTGCTTGGTGGAAATGGAAACGGTCCTCGGGCTGTGCTAGCTAATTCTGGTCTCATTTGTTGTCTAATTAACAGTGAATCCATCAAATTCAGTGTCTCATGTCATAATGTCAGTTTCCCCCGGTAGAAAGACAAACATGTGTGTGAAAGAGAGAAAAGAGAAGTAATCTGAGATGAGACGGTGATGTTTAATCCCAAACCACCACTGTGTGAGTGTGTGTGTCCTTTAAACTCAGACAGTCACATGCCATCACACACACACAAACTAAGGATTAAACACACACACACACACACACACACACACACACACACACACACACACACACAGTGACCCGAGGTGTTCAGATTCAGATTTTCTGACCTGCTTTTTTTTTTTAAATTCACTTCACGTTTTCATGCACTAAGCTGATTGAGCTTTAAATTAATTACGATAATGAAACATGTCTTTGTTCACGTCAGCAGTCTGATCACATGATCAAACCTGCGACCTTTCACTCACAGGACAGTCTGTGTATTCTGCCACTCGAGGAGCTGCTGCATTCTCACAGAATTTATCTCTAGAGAACAAATATAAACATGTTCTCACACACACGTGTTAATCTCCTTCATCGACAGCAGCTGTTGCATTCAAGGTCGTCACTGTGAGCCACCACAGCTGTTTGTTTCTCACCGAAAACTCTATGTTTACAGTTTCTAAAAAGGTGCATGTTTTCTTACCAAAAGTGAATTTGTCAGTGCATTTGAAACCTTTTTTAATTAATTTTTCAGTTAATCATTAAGTTCAATTTACAGCATTATTTTCTGATCTCTTATAGTTAAAGTTACTTTATTGTCAACCATATTAAAAAAGTGTTAAAGGGCAAATTCAGTAGTTTATAAACTGGACCCGGTCTTGTCTTTAATCCACCACTGGAGGTCATAACAGCGCCAAAACGATGTCTGTATAAACAGCACAGTCTGCAGTTTGGGATCATAGGCAGGAGGGGTGTGACGCATCCACGTGACCCACCGCATGAGATTTAAACAGTAGCTGTTAGCAATTAGCGGCTAACTCAAAGAAGAAGAATGGCAGCTGTAAATGTAAATGCAAACTGGTAAAACGGTGACCTCCTTCCCCTCCAAGCAGAAGATGAGATCAGCCGCCAGTAAATGATTGATATTGCCATGTTATGCCATTGTCGCCAAAAACAGCCCCAAAATCTTAATAAACAGTAATTTTATCATGGTAAAACAAACTTCATATAAAGTATGAAACAAAATAAAACTCATAAAAATATGTCTTGGTCTTTCCACTGTCCCAACAATCACCAACTCTGGAGTGGTTGAAACTAACCCTTAATTCATCCAGTTAGATGTGAAAATATGCTGCCTCTATACACACTATAATTACTATTTATTTAAATTGGTGATGGTGATGTCAGGGCTGTTTCTAGTTAAACAAAAATGATCTTACTCTTTAACAGACAGGTCTATCTCTGTAGGGATCATTTCCATAATGCTGTCAGACACTCATAATAACAATCTGAGCCTGTCAAAAACAAACACTTTTAGTGGCCGTACATTCAGTGTGAACATGCCCCGAGTGGTTACACTGCAGCCTGAACCAGTCCTCCATGGGGACTTAGTTTGGGAACCGAAGGGTCACCGGCTCAAGTCCCCACCTGCTCCATTTAATGCATGTACATATCTCCAAAGTTGTCGAAATCCGATGCTTGGGCAGTGACTTGCGGCGTCAGAAACCAACGAAAAAAGGCGTCCTTTAACGACGGCATGGTTGCTGTTGTAGTTTAACAGCATCTGGCGGCGTCAGGGGGAAACGTGGCGGGACAAGAACCAAAGTTAAGGTGATGAAAGTCTGACGGGGGCAGGCGGGACTTTCACCTGAGAGAGCGGTGTTTGTGTCCCATTAGATTCTAAAGCCAAACCTTGTTGTTTTTTCCTCAACCTAACCTCGTCTTTTTGTTGTTGAAGGAAAAATAACGTCAATTCATGGTGTCGTACCGACGTAGTACTTTTATTTTGAAAGAGACTGTATGTAAATGTTAAATTTCCTGTGAAAACAGAAGTGTATTTTGAAAACAGACAATGCATGTAACAAGCTGAAGTTGACATGGTGACCCAGAACGTCAACAACCAACACACCCAGGGTACCTTGGACGTCGTGTGTGACGAGGTCAGAGTGGGAATGTGTTGCATGTGGGTGTGTTTCAGGCCTGTGTGTATATGACAAGAGAAAAAAATTGTATTTCCACTCAGGGAGTAATAAAGTACATCTTCATCTTCTAAAAAGTACAATGTTTAAGGTTCATAACATGAAAGGTCAAGTCCAAATACCTTGAGTAAATGTACTAAGTTACATTTGGCCACTGTTAATAGGAACACTTCTGGTGCAAGAGAGGATCAAATTCACATTGCGAACAACAGCCGACCCTGAACGCACCACCTCAGAGAGTGTGTGCAGGTTCACTGAGGGTCACCGAGCTGTGAGTGTGTGAGCACAGGCATGCTGCACCTTCTTAATACTAATAACATCACACACACCTCGCTGGTGTCCCAGCGTTACTCAGCAAAACACACACACACACACACACACACACCTGAAAAGTCAATAAAACCGAGTAGAAGAGGACACATCACATCACAGCAGCACAACAGATATTATCAGACAGGTGTTTATTCACTGGTATTCTACTTTGTTCTATTGTGTGTATGTTTCTAATTCAGTCTTAAAGTTTATCACGTGTGTCTAATGTGCTCTGCTGAATTCACATTATGTAAATTGTTTTTGCTGTCCTTCATTTAATTTCTTATTTTATTGGTTTTAATAAATCCACCTTTAACCTGATTTATTTTTTTCTCTTTATCATGTTTAAGTTACACTGCAATTTGTTCTCTTTAATTCTGATTTTCTACTTAACTCTCAGCGACCAAACTAATCTCTAAAACACCAGACAATGACTCCACCGCATAAATAAATAATATACCATTATATTAAACGCGATACATTGTTTACTGTGCAGGTTAACAGACGGGTCTTACCTGGAGGAAGGTCAGTTTCTCCAACTTGTTCCACAAAACAAAAGCAAAGTAGATTTAAACTCCGTCAGAGTCCAGAGATCGTTTATAAATCCCGGGTTCAGTTGTTATAAAGCGGCTGGTTTGTGTCGTTCCTGACCGCTGCTCCGTCCCTGAGGCTTTAAGCCGCTCAGCTGTCAATCACTCTGCTGCCGGCCGCTAGGTAACCCTCTGGCCCCGCCCACAGAGACGGGAAACCACGCCCCCAGACATTTTACTGCTATAAACAGACCCTCTTGTGTGAGTGTTTTAACATTGACTCCCTGGAGACTTCACCGTCACAACATACATGTTACACACATATAATACCTAATACCTGCATATATTCAGGTTACTGTGTAAACCTCAAAAGGGAACTCCAGTTCAGTTCAAAAGAAAATGTAAATAAAAAGCCACATATTATAATCTAATAGAATTAAATAGAAACAAAAAGAAGCTGCAAATAGATCCTTCGTCAATCATTTAATTCTAATATAAACTGTTACGCAGATTTTTTTGTATCACTATTACCATCTGTCTTTTGCTTAATTGTCATTGTCATGTTAATTTATGTATATTTATATTTTGTTTCTTTTTATATCATGGTTTTCATGTGAATGTTATAATTAATATTTTTATATTATCACTATTTATTTATTATTTATATTATTACTTAATTTGACAATGTATGACTGATTCATATGTGCACCTCAATTTTCTATTAACAAAACTGTGAAAAAATATATTTTTACAATTCTGAATTTCAATTGAATAAAAATACAATAAAGCTGATAAAGGGGCCATCATTTGTCATTCTAATATATGCAATTAATTTTTACTTATTTTTTCTACATGTATTTATTTATGTTTTTACTTATTATGATTACTAAAGTTGTTGCTATTCTTGTTATTGTTCTTGTAAATATTTATTTATTTATTCTTTCGCACTTAATTTTTTTTACGTTATTTGAAATTGAACAACTGATTCATATATGCCCTAAGAATATTAAGTATGATTATTAATGCTGTTATTATTATGATTATTATTATCATAATTATTATTATTGTTAGTAGTGATGTAATTATTCATTTTTATTTTATTTATTTATTTAATTTGACATTGTGAAGCTGATTCAAGAATTTCATGAAACTTCAGCAATAAAAATGTATTAATTTATTATTAAATTATTATCATTATTACACTCCCGTTTTATTTTATTTTATTGTTTTATCCTTTTATTTGTTGTTTTTTATTCATGAATCAGTTATATGTTCTGTTTTTAATTGTTTTTTAATCTCTTGTTAAGCACTTTGATTCACCTGTGGTTGCTGCAAAGTGCTATATAAATAAAGTACATGACATTATTATTATTATTGTTATTATTATTATTATTATTATTATTATCATTGTTATAAATAGTAGTAGTAATTTTTATTAATTTAATTTTATTTATTTAATTTCAGACTGTAAAACTGATTAATGAACTTCCTGAAACTTTGCAATCATTAAAGTTTGAATTTATGTTAAATGTTTTATTAAATGTATTATTATTAAACTATACAATTATTTGTTTTGTATATATATATATATATATATATATATATATATATATTTATATATAGCCATGTCTTAACTCTGAAAATGTTTTTTATGATGTGGAGACGTCTGTTAATTGTCCCCAAAACAAAGAGGAATCTACATCACTTTGTCCCCACAAACCCTGTAAATGCACACACACACACACACACACACACACTGTATCCCCCCTGCTGTGTGATGATTTTAACAAGGCTCCGTTAATCACTGTGGAAACGCAGGTTAACGGCTGGTGTTAGAGGACAGCAGGAGCCGTTAATCTGCTGTCAGGACAATACACACACCGGGTCATCTGGATCCCAGCCAACCTCATCTTCATCGTCTTCGTCATCTGGTTCAAAATGTGACCTCATTAGAACCACATCATATAGATTTTTACTAAGGAAATAAAATATAATTTAATAACTGATTTTGTTTAGATTTTGTCTGTTACAGTCATTCTTGTTTGATTGATTGTGTGTGTAATGGCTCCGTAAAGCACTTCCTGTTTTCATGAATAAATCTCACACAACTTTCAAGTAATTGGAAATGATTTTTAGAAATGACAGTGCTCTGCACATACTGGTAGGCCTAAGAAACATGATGTTTGTCTTAAAATGTAAACTGCAGCTCAGTTTTTCCTTCATATGCGTTAAATATATATATTTCTGTGTTTCCTGATGCAGTTCCTAGTTTTCCAACACATTCTCACCTGCAGGAAAACAAAAGTGTCTTTAGCTGTATTCCGAGGCCATTTTTCACTGTGTGGACATGAACGGTGTCTTGATTGATATTTTGTTTATTCATAGATTCATGATTATGGTTTCAGTGCAGTATCAGACCTGTTTTCACCAAAGGTCAGTGCTGGCATTTTGTTTCATTTCCACCTGCTGCTGTTTGGATACAGGCGTCAGTGCTGCACTCTGGTGGCAGCATATTGAAACTGCAACCAATTTAATTATTTCAACTGGTTTTGTTTGATGGTTTTTTGACTCACAGTGGTGGAAGACATATTCATCTTCTGCAAGTAATGTAAAGGAGCCACAACCACAATATGGAAATAAAAGATTAAAGGCAAAAACTCATTTAAATTGTACTTATTCTGGAGGTATTTGCAGTAAAATGCAAACATGTTTGAACACAAACTGAATCTTTTGACGTATTAATGTGTAGATAATATTTTTGGACAGTGCAGGTTGAGGGAGTGCTTATAACTATGCTGCTGTGTGTCTGAAAGTAAAGGAAAACATTGTATTTCATGAGTTCATTGCATTTTTATCATGCAAAATAACCTATTATGGTGGGAGTAAAAATACTAAATGTTTGAATGAAAGAACATTAACTGAAATCCCAATTACTTGAACACAAGATTTTTACTCTGGATACTCTAACCCAGCCAGCATTTGTATGTGGGGCCCACGTGGGTAGTAAACGGGTTGACAAATGGGCCCAACATGGGACTGCCCTTGGGTTCCATAGTGACCCCATGCCACGTGCCCACATCGTTGGCTTTAACCAAATAGGCTGCACATGGTTATGTTCAGCTACCTGGGTACCAAATGGGTATGGGCCCAAATTGGGCATCTTGTCTGCGGCCCACTTGGGTAAACCCATCCACGTGGGCAATTGATATGGGGCCAAAATGTAACCCATGAACAATCCCATGTAGGGCTCATTTTTCAGCCCATTGACTACCCACATGGACCCCACGTACAAATGTTGCCTGGGAAGTCGGTTTCTAGTCTTAAATGCAGGACTTCAGTTTGTAAAAGGGAAAAGTTTTCATTGTTGTGCTGCTATTTTTACTTGAGTAAAGTACAACTTCAATTCCAGAAATGTTTGGATGCTTTGTAAAGCCTCAATTTGGTGCCTGCAACACATTAAAAAAAAAGTTGGGACAGGGGCAACAAAACACTGGGAAAGTTGTTGAGTGCTTAAGAAAAACTTTCCATGGGTAAACAGGTTAATCTTTAACAGGTGACAGCTTCCTGATTGGGTAACAAAGGGCCACCCTCAAAAGGCTCAGTGGTTCATAAGCAAGGATGGTCACTTTGTTGGAAACTGTGTGGGCAAACAGTCCAACAGTTTCAGAACAACGTTTCTATTCGTACAACTGCAGCGGATTTATGGGTTTCACCATCTACAATCTATAACATCATCAGCAGTCTCAGAGTGCCCTGCATGTTTGTCTTCAGCAACTGTGTGTTGAACATGTGACCAGAACAAAAAGGGATTGTTCCTGTCGCCAAAGGTACCATTGATATGACAAATAAAAACACAAGAGTTTCAACAGACGTACAGAAAAAGTATTAAATCAGAATTAGCAGAAGGAAATGATACGTTGACTGACAGGTCCTGCACTCAATGTCAGTAAATGATATCCCTGTCTTTCCCCGTCTGACTTCAGTCTCAACCTACGTTAGAAAATAAACTCAGCAACATACCTTGAAATATGTGTTCAGTCATTAGGGCTGAGAATGTGTTCCTGATTTATTGTACTTCCTAAAAAAATGAATGCCACAAGATAGACAGCTTCATGTTTCGCTCAGAACAGTTTTTAATAAATCAGAAGTTAAAAAAACGTGTAAACTGAGTGGTTAACACAGACGAGCGGAAGATTAGCTGGGAAACATCACATTTATTCACTTTACAGTGAGTTATTATGTTTTATGGTTTTTTAATGATAATAACAACTAGTCCATACCCACTGAGTGCACAGTTGCCCACATACAGTGTCACATGGTGTGTGTTTGGGATACAGGTCATAGGAAACTGCAGATTAAATAGTCAACTGAACCCATTAAGAAGAGCAATGTATTCAGACAGAGTGTTTGTGAAATTGATAGTACGATTGCAGCCAAAGCGATCGGTCACATTTTAGCCATTTTGAAGCATTTTTCTGTTGTTATAGCGCCACCCAGTTGCCAATTAGAGTTAAATTTCTCCAGTCACCTTGAGGCGTCCTGTTCTACATATCTACCAAGTTTAGTAAAAATCCATATGGCGGTTAGGCCTAGATAAGAAATGAGCTCTCTAGCGCCCCCATTTTGTTTGATGGGGTCAATAATGGAGGGGTCCCCTCAGATTATGTGTGGTCATATGCCTACAAAGTTGTGTGGTGATGGGTGAAACCCTTGAGATGTTATACACCTTTATGTGATGAGCCACGCCCTCCGCAATATTCATTGCCTTATAGAAGCTCAGTTTTAGGAAGTTTTCCAACTTTTGCCAAGAGGGAACTTTAGATATTGCTCCCTAGATTATGTTCACCCAGTTTCATGCAGATCGCTCAAACTTCCTAGGAAGAGATCCATTTGAAGTGTTTTTCAAAAAATTCAAAATGGCGGAAAATCTATATAAGTGGAAGTTATGGGTTCTTGAGGCAAATGTGTTCCTCATGAGGAGAGGCATCTCTGTGCAAAGTTTCATGTCTCTACCACATACGGGGCATGAGATATGCCCATTCAAAGTTTGACATTTCAATGGGTTGCTATAGCGCCCCCCTTTGGCCAATTGATGTAATATTGCTCCATTGGCATCCTCCCATGACCCTCTACCACTGTGCCAAATTTCACATGGATTGACCAAGTCAGTGAGGAGAAAAACGTGGAACAGACACACACACAGAGTTTTCATCATTACATAGTAAGATTATTTTCTCCCTGTATTTCACTTTACTTTGAATGCAGAACTTTAAGTTGTAAAAATGTATTTTTAAATTCTGGTGTTGCAACTTCTGCTGCTCCTTCAGCACAGACAGTAGCATGTGTTGTGTTAGCTAAGCTAATTGTTTTGCCCTCCATTTTTCCTCATGTTTCTTTTCTTTCTTTTTTTTTTCTCCAGTTGGTGACGTCACGCAGCCTCAGCGCGTGCAGCTCTGTATCTTGAGCTCGCGACCCGGCCGGCGGGGGGGGGGGACAGGGAAGCTTGGAGAAACTCTTCAGCCGAAACCAAACACAACGACACTTATTGTGTCCAACTAACAGCGCGGTTTGGACGGGTTAACGTCTCCGGAGCTTTCCGACACGGAGCCGGAGAGTTTGACCGAGGCTGGAAGTCCTCCCGGGCCCGGAAAGTTGACCGTGTTTGGGTGAACTTGTCCCGGGTTGTTGTGGTGGATGTTAGCGACGACAAAACAGGAGGCGGAATAATGTCGGTGCCGCTGTCTCTGTTGTGACCCAGCTCCATTTTCTCCAGACAGACAGAAAAGTGAGGATAAAGACGCAAAGACAGGAGAAATGGCCGAAGCCCGGTCAGAGGAAGAGGAGGAAAACATGATGAGGGACACACGGGAACAAGTGGTACGACGGCAGCCGAACAGCTCCGGAGGTAAAACAAACCCAAAATATGTCGCTTATATCTCCTGTTTAAAGCCGTTTGCACCTGACATTGATTCAGTTTAACTGCTGTGGGAAAAATAAGTTGTCACATGCTTAAACTGGAAATACAAACCCTGAACTGACACTACAGAGGACCAGATATCAAAGGAGAAAGCCCCTTTAATATATCTTTAATATTCTTTATGTGTCACTGCAGTATTTTGTGCTAATACTGGTGAGTTTAAAGGTACTTCAAGTCCTCAGAGCTGCTTCAGGCCCCTCCACCTCTGTGATATTTGTAGTGTCCCTGTAAAATCTCTCATAGCACTGACACAGCTATTCCTACCACTGTATGTACAGTACACTGGACTGAAATACCAGTAACTTACTGGTTTAACATGCAAAATATGAAGCTGTCATAAAGCCACAAAGCAGTGTGCAGCACAGAGTCTGTGCTGAAAAGCTTAAAAGATCCTGTGGGTTTGTATTTATTGTTTAAAGTGCTGAATTTGTGTAGAAGTTTTGTCAATAGTCGACCATCCTCCATGTTTTGGTATCTGATTAATCATTTTAAGCATTTTTCAGAGCCTGACTATACTGGATTTTTACAGCCGATACTGGTCCTGCAGCTTCCTTGAGAGCTGCACAAACTGTTTATTTTAATTTATTTGTTTAACCTTTATTGAACCAGGAAGTCCCATTGAGATTGGAATCTCATTTACAAGAGAGACCAGAGGCCCGTTCAATCAAGTATGCGACAAAAAAAAGCCACATAGTGTGAAACACCTGAAATAAGTTGTTAATTTCAGCTGACACTTCTTCTCGCTTGCATGCCTCCAGTGTTTCCCCAGTGCTGCTCAGCATGTTTGACATGGGCCGCTAACCTACTGTAGGACCTGCTAACATGTGCTCACCTTTTTACTCCGATACGAGAGCCTAATTGACCTATGGCTAAGCCACGCCCCCCTCCACTCACTGGGACAAACTATCAACATTCAGTGACCGGCGCTATGGCAGGTGTCACAGTACACGGCATTTCACAGGAGGCAACTGATGATTTTTGGAGACATAACGATCAGATGTCATTGAGAAGTAACCAAAAGGGCCTAAACTACGCATTGAGGGATATATTCATCATTTTATTGTTGAGAAGGTCGATGAAAAGCTTAAATTACAAGCCAAAATTTACAGGTCACAGTGTACGCTTGTGAACCGCATCTGGTTGCCGTCGCCATCAAAGACAACAAGTTAAAGTGCCACTGAAGTTAAGGTTTTTGGCTCAGAATATGAGAAAAGGATAACGGCCTTTTTACCATCTTTACCAAGAGTGTCTCTCCGTTAGTTTGGTGCTACAGTATTTACACTGAATCATTCAGCATAACGTTTGCCAACCTTTGTTATCTCTGCCATTACAGATAAGTTAATGAAGCTAAGCTCCAGAAGTTAACGTTAGCTTAACTAGAGCCCTTTGGACAACAACAGCTAACAATGACGAACCGAAAAATATGAAGCCAAAAGTACCAAGCAAACAAGGTGACATGATGATTAGCTAGAGATGTTAAAGATAACTTTATATTTCTTTGCAGCAAAGTGACAATATGTTGCCTCAAACACAATGTTGACTTACCTTAGAACAGATGTAGACATCATTGTTAATCTTATTCACGTTGAGTTGATGTTGTGGTCTAACGTTACCACACAACTTTATCCAAAGGAGACACTTTTCTCGGTTGAGATGTGGTTTAAAGTGTAAAAATACACCTGGTCGCCCAGCCTCTCAGGATACCTTGTGTCAGAGTTGCATGTACCCCATGCACACCGTTTGACCATTTTTAAACTTCAAATCTCTGAAAAAGCTCATAAAACCGAACAAAACTGACTTTCTGTAATGCATTTCAATGGACGTCCAGGCAGAGAATGTCCGAGTGTATGGGAATGGCTATACGCAGTGATTGGCTCATCGTGTTTGAGGGCGGGGCTTAGCCATAGGTCAATTGTCTGCAGAGGTCTCTTCCTTCCTAAACAAACAGACCAGGGGCCCGTACTACGAAGCAGGATTTGGAGTTAGTGAGGTAACTTGAGGGATAACTCTAGGTTTTCAGTGCTACCAAGCTGGCTCTCTTTTTTTTTTTACCAAGATAAAGCAGGTTGACTTCAGAGTATCAGATCCTAGCTTGTCAACACCCAGACCTCGGGTGTCCGAATCAGATCACTGAAGAAAATAGTATCCATGAACGAAGTCCGGCGTCCCCGGTAAAAAAAAGAGTCATACGTTGTTGTAGGTCAGTAAAATAATTTCATTGTCTCAGGGATCTATTTCCCATTGTTTTAAAACAGAGCTTCTAACAAACACAGAGGTCGTTGACACACTAAACACATGATTTTGATATTTTACACTCTGATTCCATCAATGCAGCTCAGAATATCGTACAGTGATGAGTGAGAGCTTTACAGTATGTAACAAATCTCTAGGGCTGTAGGCAACCAAAGAAAATCTCGGTCAACTAAAGTCGCACATAATCTTCAGCTAATCGATTAGTCGTGGGGAAAAAAAATCTGCACGTTATTTTTACTTCTGCAGTGGTGTGTCTGTGTCACTCTGCAGTTACACCTCCAAAACACTAGTCGGCGGTGGAGGATTGTGCTAAGTGCTGTAAAGTTTAGTTCAAATCAAACTTTATTTATATAGTTGATTCAAACACACATTAAACACACATTAAACATGGCTTAATAGAGACAATTTCAAACACAAGTACGCAAACTGGCTTCACTATAAATCGTAGCATTCACAGACAAACACTTGTCTTTATCTGGACACATTTCCCCCACAAATGCAACATGCTAACGTTATTAGCACAAGTCTATGGCATTTTACATTATATAAATTAGCCTAGCAACTAGCAATCTTTTCCTCTTCTCATATAAAACCAGGGACAACAGCAACATGTAACAAAGGTAACGGCACATAATTTGACTCCATTACAGCTCACAAGATTCACTGACTAAACAACTGTCTTACACTAAACACGTTTTCCAAACAAATACAACATGCTAACGTTATTAGCGCCAGCCTATGGCATTTTACATGGTATACATTAGCCTAGCGATGAGTGGAGATTTCCTCTACTCTTATGAAGCCAGGATAAATCCCGAAGTATAAATCCCTGAAGGATAAATCACACAGATATCTTAAGATGCTATTTTAGTGGAGGCTTTACTGTCTTCACAATTTATTGTTTCTTATCTGTGAAATAAAAGTAAATACAAGCTTCATTCCCGCTGAGGGAAATGGTTTCAGCTTACAGAAACAGATGGGGGTCTGCGTCACCGCGACGTTGAGCGTGAGGGTGGGCGAGTTCAACTTTCTGTCAACAACAGGGGTGTTTTGAAAACACTGTTGCTGATGCATTCGTGCATAACCCAGAATAAGTAAGAACGAAGGAGCAACCAGTCTTTTTCTGGCCTCAGAGCAGAAACAGGACTTGTTTCAGAAATGAAACTTCAGCCTCAGCTTTTTAAGAAGATTATCTACCTGAGGTTTAAAAGACAGGGAGCAAAGTACTAGTAACAACCTCTAACTTCTTTCCCCGAGCATCAGGAGCGCATTAGAAGCAAAAATGTCAAAAATCTCTGGTTCCAGCTGCTGGTTTTCTTTTATTTCCGTGACATACAGCTGAATATCTCCAGGTTTTGGAATATTGTTTGGACAAAACAAGCAGTGTGAACATGTCAGCTTGAGGTTTGAGAGACTGTGTTGAATATTTTTTACTGTCCTCTTACATTTAATGCACCCTTATTCACAAAGAGAATATTTGAGGAATGACTGACTTTATGCACGCGGATGTATTCTTAAACAACTGATAAGAGATTCAAATTGCAGGCAGAAAAGCTCTGTGTGAGTGTGGGCGTAACCGGCTTGAACCTCAAAGCCATAAATTCTTGTATCAACATGCCGACATGTCATCATTTGGGTCAAAGTTTACACATGTGGGCATAAATACACAGAGTAATGGTGCAGGCCTGTGCCAAGACTCTGTCTCATTCAGGGAAACACAAGTTATAATTTAACGTGATTCTTCTTTGTACTCGTGTTTTTGTGTGTGAGAGTTAGAGGAGTGTGTAATCCCACAGGAGCCTTTCAGACGATGCCCTCGCCTCAGCCCCTCCAGGCGAGGGCTGGGTTCATGTTTGGGGAAATTACGACACAAGTCTGAGCACCTTTTTTTGAAGTGATACTGTGACACAGAGCACCCAGTCAAGACTTTGAACTGAAAGAACACATCCCTGAGCATAACCTGGATTATTTGCATTTGAGGTTATTTATTTTGAATAACCACATGATGCAGTATATAAGAGATGTTCTGCTGTCAGTACAGGAAGCCATGCTCACTGTAGACAGCCTTCTCTGCATGTAGTTTCTCCTTTGTGTTGAGTAAATAGCAGCAGCTCTGAGAGCAGAGACGTGGCCCACATGATGCACACAGGAGCCTTTTATCTGGATAACGTGGTTTCAGTTTGGGTTGAGCAATATATCAGTTATAATGTTTGTGGTTGGGGTTGGGCCATTGTAAAAAAAAAAAAAAAAAAAATCAACCCCTTTGATATTAGGCTTAACATGACTTAACATGTGTTGCACCTGACTCAGCAGCCGCTCCTGGGTGGAACATAATGACACTGTGGGGTGACGGCTGTGTCTGAGGGCTGGGCGATATAAAGATACATCGATGTATTTTCAAGCAAGATATAGCCTACATTTAGACACCATTTATATTGATATAGGGTCAGGTTGCGTCACATGAAGCATACCAGTGTTTATCTCTCCTTTATGTCACACTCTTTGCACAGCTCCACCCCCTCACTCACTCACAAGTTCTCCAGCAACACCTTTTAGAGTTGTCACCTGACGTGCACCTCCCTTAGAAATGTAAGTACACATTGCAGCGACGCAGACCTCCTGTCTGTTTCTGTAAGCTGAAACCATTTCCCTCAGTGGAAACAAAGCTTATGTCTACTTTAATTTCACAGATAAGAAACAATAACTTGTGAAGACAATAAAGCCTCCACAAAAATAGCATCTTAAGTCCTGTGTGTGATTTATCCTCGCTTCATATGAGCAGAGGAAATCTCTGCTCATCTCTCAGCTATTTATACAATGTAAAATGCCATAGGCTTGTGCTAATAATGTTAGCATGTTGTATTTGTGGGGAAATGTGTCCAGATAAAGACAAGTGTTTGACTGTGAATGCTGCGAGTTATAGTGAAGCTGATTTGTGTACTTGTGTTTGAAATTGTCTCTATTAAGCCACGTTTAACGTGTTTAAAGTGTGTTTTGAATCAACTAAACTTTACAGCACTTCACAGAAACCCCGCTGCCATCTAGTGTTCAGGAGGTGTAACTGTTGTGCAGCTGTGTATTTTCAAACAGGGACTAAAACCCCTGTCTTTGTATTTTATTTTGATCACAGTCAGTTTTTATAAAACTGCTTGTGGCATCTTAAACGTGGCTTTGACTTGTAACCGAACATGTTTCCCGTTACGTAGAAAATGCCGAGATATATATCGCGTATCACCAGTCAGCCAGTAAATACCGAGATATGACTCTTTGTCCATATCACCTGTCCCCATATCAGGTCACATTATCTAACATCTGAGCTCTTTCCACACTGAATCTGTTAAATATGCACTTCTGTTACGTCATTTAAACAAACCACATAGCTATCAGCTGTGGGCTCGAGATCAGACTGGAGACGTAACAGTTTTAACATGGGTGAGTGACCTACTTGCTGTCTCAATATGTTTGTACTTTTTAAATAGAAATCACGTTTTATATTGTGACACCAGATAGCTTAGCTTGTTATTTGCGATGGTTATTTAGCTTACCAGGAACTTTTCAGCTCCCCGTTGGTTTCTGTTGTGAAATTAGAAGATACCGTGTAGACATTTCCTCATTTCTATGTCGCAAATCAGCCATCTTAGTCCATTGCAGCAGTGTCAAAGTGAGTGACAGGAATAAATAAAAACATGGGGGGATGCAAAAATGCAAATGGAAAAAAGAAAAACAGCTAGGGAAAAACTATATTTAAAAATATTATTATTATTATTATTATTATTATTATTATTTAATTATTAAATGATGTCACAATTTTTTTTTAACTAATTTTCTTGTTTTTAATTTTTTCTTTTTACCAATTTCTTGCCAAGTTTTTGGGTCTTTTCTGCTTTCATTGCTTGTTGCCCTGTTTCCATGCATTTGAAAAAATAAGCCAATTAGTTTAGGTTTTAAAGGGTTAAACAGTTGATCAAAAAAAGTTCCTTTATTGAATTTCCAGAAAATTTGCTATATCATAATTTATATTGCTTTGACTGATGTAAACTTCCATACATCAGGGTGGAGGATTTTTGCCCTATTGCCCACTCCTAACCAACACTGCAGAAACAGGAAGTGATGGTCTTTATTATTTGGAATAAACTGAAGAAGTAGAAATAGGAAGTTATAATTCAATCGACAGGTGACAGTTGATGTGATGGGGAAGTGTGTTCCAGACACATCATTATATAAACACTAAAACATCACGCTAAACAGTGAGTAAAGCCGACGCCCTTGGTGGTAAAACTCCTTGGCCCTGTTTCAGACAGCAGGTTCAGTGAAAACTGAGTTAGTTTCCCCAGAGACGAGGGAAACTCTGGGTTTTAAGTTTCAGAGAGAGAGAGGTAACTTAAACTGTGAGTCAGTTACTGTGGTGACTGACTCTGTGAACCCAACCTGCTTGGTTTTCTTAGATGAACCCTGTAGTCCTGTCAACCTGTGTTTTGACCCTGGGGACACTGCAACAGTAATCATTCAAGATTTTTTGTGATCTCCTGGGACATCCAGAAATCATATTAAAATTATACCATTGTATTGTGTCACAGCATCACACAAAGAAGTGCATATCTCTGCTTTTGAACATGATATTTTCATAGAATTTACATCCAACATTAGTTTTTAGGGTGTTCTTTCACATAAAACCATCAGATATGACCTATTCTGACTGTATATGTGCCATTAGAGGGTACCTGCACCCAAAATAACCTTTTTTGAATCCAAACAGTCAGTAAAATTAGGTTATTAAGTATATAATCATTCCATTTCCTGCATAAATGTGTTTGTCCATGAAAACCATGATGCATATAAACACTCTGAGACCTTTAAGGATTAACTTGAAACATACCTCGGCCTTTTCATTCTTTGGTTTAACTGTTGGTGCTGTTGAAGGTTTATCTCTGTGACTGAACTGCCACTGGAGGAGGGTTATTATGTTGGAATATCATCTAGAGATAAAAGAGTTTTCCATGATACCAATCTAGACTTTTCCACCTTGGGTGGTACCAGTTCCTGAAAATCACGAATCACCTGGACCCATAATACACGATCACCACCAATTCCCCAGAATGATTTAGACGATAACAAACAGAAGTTTCTGCTATCACCCTGTATGCGTTTCCTGTCCCATCTAAGATGTACGTGTCTTCTTCTGGTACATCATCATGAGGCGCAGAGTTTCATATTGCTTTTGCAATTTATTTAAATTCAAATAAATTGTTTTAAGTGAATGGAAAAAAATACGATCATGACAATGCGTGCGGTTACATGATGGCTTCTCATTCGGAAATAAATAAATCTGAATGTAATCATACGGAATTAAAGTCTTTCCAGGTAGTTTACGTGAGAAATATTCATTCCCAATGAGGGTTTACACAGGAGATCAGTTTAATTACCTTTACTTGGGTCCACGCAAGGTTTGGGGCAGGGAAGGTTTCTGATTGGATAGGGGGCGGGGCGGATGTTAAGTGTTTATGTCTACCAGAAGAAGACACTATTCCTCGCTCCGGATAACAAGATGCTTGACGACGCCGTTCTTAGTGCCTTTTTCAGGCGTGTTTTGCTTATATTCATGAAGCAGCAGTACGACAACAACCTTGTTCTGTTAATGCTTCGTCTGTTGAGGAGGAGAAGGGAGGCAGAAGGTCGAAGAAGGGAGATAGATGACCGTGCTGTGGCGAATGGAAACTGGTGAGTGCAACGAGTCCGACTGCTCTATCTCAGCCCGTTGCGCGCTATATACGTCATCACGCCAGAAGGGCAAGGAAACGAGCATGCGCAGAAAGACTGGAATGAACTTAAAGAGGAATGAGTGTATAGAAGTGCAAGAAATTCTTTCATTCGGAATTAGAAACAGAATATTCCAGCCCCTTACATCAGAATTAATTTTCAGTCGCATTGGCCCTTTTCATTCTGAATTAGGTGTTTACAAGATCACTTTTAAGAGGAATGAACTTTCATTCCAAATGAAAATGGAATTAAACTGTCCATGTAAACGCACTCAATGAGTTGCTATGGTGAACTGCAGTATCGGACTGCACACAAGCGTAACACAGACTGAACATTTGCCAACTCAGGTTAGTCAACTCCGAGTTCAGGGTTACACTAAGAGTTTGATGACCCTGTTTTCTGAAACAGCCCCCTGTTTTCAGCTGTTGTCAAACAACAACAAAGAAATCCACCTGTCAGTGTTGTTAATTCATCAGCTACTGCTCCTACATGAGGACAGAGGCTTAAACATGCAGATCTGGGAGCATGTGCTGCTCAGTCAGCTGTTGTTGTGTAATGAAACTCGAGCATATGATCGTGACACGCTGAGGTCACCGAGTTTTCATCTGGTGTCTTTTAAATATGTTTTTTTTTTTTTTTTTTCGCGTGTTAAGGAGTGCAACAACAGTTTCCAGCATGCAGGAGATGTTGTTGAAATCATGGAAAACCTTTGGAGGCACAATGTTAACTCGCACACTGCAGAGCAACTGTTTGTGTTTGTGTGCAGCGTTCCAGCTCTGTGGTTCTGCTCTGCATTTAAAGTCAATCTGTGATTAATTCTTCTGGCATCTCAAGTTTGTTGTTTCCACACTGTTTGTCTTCAGCCGCTCCCCGACCTTTGGGAAATGAAGCTCGATCAAAACACCATCTTGACTCAAACTGCAGCTCCATTTTCATATTTACAAGATAAAGTGAACAACAGAGAAGACATCAACAGTCTCAGATTTAAAATAAGAAGAGGTTGAAACTTGGAGGTTGGAACTAGTCGAATTTTTGACGAAGTTGTAGGTGAACGTCATCCACTAATAGATTTCATCAGGCCATCAAATGTTTCCAGACCACTTCAAAAAGATTTGAGACTTTATTTCTACACTGTATCTTCTATTATTATCTCACATAATCTTTATACTTCAAACTGTGAACCCTGCACAAGTGCACAGCTCTTTCATTTTAAAAAATGATATATGGTGCACATTTCTTCATATTTTCACTGTCAATTTTCCTGTTTTATTCACTTTTTTCCCTTTTGCAGTTCTTGCTTTTCATCTTTTTTATTTTCCCTGACTGTGATTGTTGTTGTACTAAAACTAGTCGTGCGATTTAAAAAAAATTAATCTAATTAATAACATGCGCTGTGATTAATTAATCTAAATGTATCACATACATCAATCTTTGCAGTGAAAGTATTTAAAATTTTTATTCAAATGACTTTTGGCAGACCACCAAAACCATTTTGTACGGGAGTTAGTTAGTCACGGGTGGACCTCCTCAGTTTGCGTTTAATCACCTGCTTGAGTGCGGCTTGATGAGGCTGGCTGCTTGCGCTAGCATCACAGGCTGTGCTAGCTCGGACCTCCAGGTTCGCTGCTAAATGCTTTGTGTTGAGGTGATATTTCAGGCTTGAAGTTCGTGTTGAGGTGATGTTTCAGGCTTGAAGTTCTCCAATGGTATTAAAATTCCTCACTGCAGAAACTGTAGAGGACGGTGCTCCTATCAGCAGTTCCATGTGGGTGTTTTTGTATTTGTATTTGTTTGATTCAGGGGGCCAAGCAGCGTCGTCCCATCTGCCACCATCCTATGACAAAGCCACTGTGGTCTCCAATGACACATCAGGTCAAAGGGCACCACTGAACACGATTAATTGGTGTTAATTTTTTTAACACGTTATTTTTTTTCTGTCAAATCAAGTCAAAGTTTATTTATAAAGCACATTTAAAACAACCTCAGTTGACCAAATGGCTGTGCAGTTACTAAGATACAATATAAATAATCAAGCACAAATATAGTAATAAATAAAACAGTAATAAGAAATTTAGAATAGTAATTTAGAAAGTAAGTAAGTTTGACGACCTAAGTGCCCTGGTCGTAGTGTGAGGCTGAACAAGCTCCGATAGATAAGATGATGCCAAACCATTTAAACATTTAAAAACAATTAATAAAACTTTGGCTGGATCCTAAAATTAATGGGCAGCCAGTGCAAAGATGCAAGGACTGGACTAATGTGATCACGCTTTTTCTTTCCAGTCAGCAGGTGGGCGGCTGTATTTTGGACTACCTGTAAACAGCGCAGTGCTGACTGGTCGAGACCAACGAACAAAGAATTACAGTAGTCTAAGTGTGATGTAACAAAGGTATGGATAACTCTCTCAAAATAATTTCTGGGGAGATATGCCTTTACTTTTGTTAATAGTCTCAACTGAAAAAGCTTGTTTTGACCATAGAGCTTCTTTGTTTGTCAAATCTGTAAAATCACTGTCTAAAATAAAACCAAGCTTCCTTGCAAAAGGATGACAGTGAGACTTAAGGGTCCCAATGGCACTGTCATAGCCATCCAAGAGGTTTTGATGGCCAAATAAAATGATTTCAGTTTCATTTTTTTTCAAGGAGAGAAAGTTTACTTCCATCCAGGACCGGATGTCATTGAGGCAGTCTAATAAAACCTGGACAGAGGCTTGATCGTTTGTTTTTAACAGCAAATAGATTTGTACATCATCTGCAAAGCAATGAAACGAGACATTGTGCTTTCTAAAAATAGATCCCAAAGGTAGCATGTATATTGAAAAAAGGAGAGGGCCTAGAATGGAACCCTGGGGCACCCCACAGCTCATAGGGGTTAATGGCCAAAGAATACTGGCCCAGCTGGACAGAAAAGCTTCTATTTGAGAGGTAGGATCGGAACTACTTCAGAACAGTACCCCTAATGCCCACGCAAATCTGTGATTAATTAATCAAAGAATGTGTTATTTTGACAGCCCTATTTAAAAAAACAAGGGGAAAAAACCTACTTGTCAAAAACCCTGATTAATCTGCTATTCGTTTAAGTAATTTTTTTAAACCAAAATGCTGCTTTTTTTGTTGTAGGAGATAATAAACTCATATCTGTAGGTGATAAAATGTTGGCCGGAAAAATAAAGCAATGTGATGTTACTGCTTTGGGTTTTAGAGAACTGTGATGGCATATTTTTATTATTACTCATTATTTTATAGACGCATCAGCAATGAAAATAGTACTAAGTTGCATCCCTGGTTGTGTACCTGTCCAGCTGATGAATATAAGTCTAATATTCACTCTCTTTTCGCTCTGTTTTAGTTTGAGTTAACATCCAAATGCTAAATGATGTTCACAAGTCTTTAACGGGTAGTGCACAGTGGATTTACGTACGTTTTTTGGTGAAAAGAGCTGCATGAGTCTGGAAATTAATTTGATGAGAGCAGTGAAGAGTGAACCAGAACAGTTAAACTGCGAGCTGTAGCTGAAAGATGCTAAAAGCTTTGCAGAGTTTGGTGATAACTCTCTTCTCCATGGGTTCATCACTACAGACAACACCTTTCACATCCATGTGCTCATTAGTTCCATTGTTCATATAAAGGTCTTTATTAAAGCAGCTGAAGTTTCCTTGAGTTAACATTAAATCCCTTCTTCCAATCTCTCTTGTAACCTCCGACCCTGCCATGTCAAACACAAAAGCCAACAGATGACGAGTGCAGGATAAAATTTGCTGCGGTGTGCATCTTTGCGTGTTTGAACGCAGCTCCAGCACAAAGCTGAGCCAGCTTGCAGCAGCAGGACAAACATCTGGAAGTGTTAAAACTCCTGATGACTGCAGCAGAATCCCACAGCAGCCAATCACAGCCTCACTTCCTGGGTGCTCTTTGCCAATCAGGAAGCTGGCCAGAACAGATGGGCGGTCCTATTAGAGTTATAGAGACAGAGGGAGAGTTTGGGGTAAGAGAAGAAGACAGAAAAGAGACTTTTTTTTATGCGTTTTTAAAACGGAATACAAAGAAAGCAGTCTTTTCTTTTTGGAGAATATTTTACAAACGCGTCATTGTTTAGTTTCTCTGGACGCCACTGGAAGTCAAGCTGACCTGATTATCAGTTTGGGGTGTGAGGAGAAGAAGAGCAAAGGAGGTAGGGGATGGTGAAACGCACACATGTTTAGAAACAGTTCAGCTCTACGCCAGAGAGAAAGAAACTACTTTTGTCTTTTCATTCAGGTTCTGAGGTTCAGCTGAGGACACGTCAGTCCACAAGATTTTTACTTCGTCTTTTTTATTGTTTCTACTCACTGTGACGTTTCTGAAGATCACCTGTCAATCAGAGTCGACAAAGACTTTGACATCCTTTTCCCTTGAATTCCTCTTTGGATGTAGGTCCTGTTGGTGGCGCCATTTTTGGTGTGTGCTCAGTTCTTCTTCTGTCTAAAACGCATCACTTCCTGTGCGGTAGAATCTTGCTTTTCATTGCAGAGCCAAACTTTGGTTTTGGGATTTTAGCATAATTTAAACCTCTTTTTCAGGATATCTGTAGATACCTAAGAAGTCTTAAAATATCTTAAATACAGTTTTATGAATATAAGGCCTCAAAAGTCATTACTCTTAAATTTAAAATTGTCAATCTGTCTTTATTACCACAACAGTTTACCTAATTTTATCTGTCACTTTATACTTGCACCTGTCTAATAGTCTAAAGTTGTAAAATATGAAAAACATCTGACCAAACATTAAATTCATAAACTTTATGATACTTGATGCTGTGGAGTCGGACACAGAGAAAACAAGTTTGGATGTACAGGCGTATAGCTTCTTTGCATGTGACATCCAGATGAAGGATGGGCAACTTAATACCTGGTTCTCACTTCACGATATCGGCCTGATCATAGCATGACGCAGCGTCGTACGGTGTCAGCTCGGATCGTGAATGACAATGAGTGTCGTATGTGATAATCCATAGTTTTATCTCGTGCTGTGTGTCATAGTAGACGACAACCGACGCCACGCTGGGACGCCTCAAGACGTTCCGACAGACAGCCGTCACTTTGACCAGTAGGAACACAGAGCAATTTGCTGCCATAGACAACTGTACGACAACAACAGCCCAGGGTTTTTGATATTTCCTCTACCACACAGAGTAAAAAGGGAAAATGATGGTGTGAAACAGTAGAGGCACTTTGTCAACCCGCTGAGTACTGCCATTAGCATCAAGCTAGCAAACAATGTTCTTTCCTCATAATGGAGGATATAAAGGAATAAAACTAAAAAATAGAGGCGGGGCTTTGACTAACCACAACTGCAGAGGCTACCAGCTTAATTTAATTCCTCTGTATTTTTATATATTTACTTTTAATGTGCTCCCGTTGCCTTGATAAAGTTAATGCATTGCGCTGTCATTTCAAACCCATCACTTCCTGTGTCTATTTCACATTAAAAGTCCCTTATTACCTCGGCTGACAGAATCCCTTCATTTTCTAAACAGACTTTTTGCAGCCATCTGGTGGCACTTTTTACAACATTTCGGCTGGCACATGAACAGACCCAGTGACTGAAATAATAGTAGTAATAGTAAGAATAGCACAAGAATAACCTGATGACATCACACACGTCGTGAAAGACGACCGGGGATGATTGGTGTGGACTGTTGTACAGTCTGTTGGCCAAGTCACAGCACAATCATATGACTCCGCAATCACCTGATGTGACATGGTGACTGTTGAAACAGACAAAAATGTTGTGTGGTGTGAACCAGGCATAACGCAAAGACGACCAACACATCACGCGTCATTAATGTCATGTATTTGCAAATAAGCTATTAATCACAGTGTCTTTCTCTTCCCAGGTCGTCCTGAGAGACGTAAGCCAGAGCATCGTCACAGGTAAGACTTTTTTTTTTTTTTTTTTTTTTTTTTTTTTTTTAAACTCCTCTTTCCTCTTTTTTTGTCTCACCTGACCGTTTGGCTCAAGATGACTAACTGTTGGTGCTTTTAATGTGACACACATGGAGGAGTGAGGGTTTTGGCCGAGGAGGTGCGTTTGATGTTGAAATCCAGGTGACTCAGACAGCTCTTTGAAGTTAATCAGTGATGTTTAGCGTGTTTAAACCTGCTTTTAAAAAAAACAAAATATATCTCTACAAACCTGCAGTAAATGTTTTCTGCCGTCAGACTCCAGTTTGGGACCATTTTCTGCAGTGTCCTCGCAGACTTGCAGGATCTACTTTCTCCCTTTGGTCTCCGGGTCTGACACACTCCTGAAAGTATTTGGGCTGTTGGCCGGTTGGCATGGCAACTAGCTGGAGAAGTCACAGAGTTTAAAGACTCTGTGTGTGTGTGTGTGTGTGTGTGTGTTTATGGGAGAATTGGAGCCTCAGATTGAGTCTGTCTCACCTAAAAGATGGTAACGGGAGAAGAAGACTGACCGTAAGAAGGTTGTGAAACACCCAGTGCACACATAAACAGCTGATTGCTCGTATTAGTCTGCATTAAAAGGAGCAGGACAAAGTTCAAATAATTTTTGAGGCCTTTGTGTTATTTGAATAAATATAAGATTAGGTCAGTTTGCGTGCGTTTTGCAGGCATCCTCACAGGAGTTTCCCTTCACCAGAACACATGTTTAAAACTGGTCTGCTCCCAAAGTCAGCTGTGGAAAACAACCAAATCCTAACTCCAATAAAAAACCTGTGTAGCTAAGCTTTCCCCTTCAACTGTTACTAAACACTTCCTGCAGCTGTGTCACATTAAAAACCATAATCAGCAGTCTTTTCCTGAAAGGTTTTCTCTCTGTGAAGCAGCTTCAGGAAGTGTTGACTTTGCTTTAACATGGCAGTAGGTCTGTTCTCAAACAGCACTTTGTTCCTGCGATGCATCTGCCAATGTTTATAATTCTTATAACTCCGAAACTGAACTTCTCTCCTGTTAGCAACAACAATTGCGTTCATATATTTTTTTTTAAAATTTACAACAAATATGCATAATGGCAAGCAAACTGCGCTAAATACGGATCGGAAATGTGTAACAACATTTTTTGCCGACACTAGATATATTAAAAAAAAAAAAAAAAAAAAAATTTGGAATGTCGCTTTTCTACATGTTTCAGTGTTGCTCCACTGGTGTATTGATAAAGTCTTGACTTTTTCCTCGTGGAGGTTTTATTGCACTCACAGTAACAAGCGTAGTTGTCATCAGCTCAAGTTATTTTCACCTCTCTGTCTCCTCCGTGGCATCTCTACTCTTTGTGTGTGTGTGCCCACAGACGGCAGGAGGAGCAGCTGCTGCAGCACGATAATAAATGACACCAAAACAATAAACGGTGAGCTAACAGTTACAGATGAAACAGCCGGTAACGTCTGAGCTTCTCACGACTGCGGTCGTTAATAATTTAGTGCCGGTGCCTGTTTACTACCGGTGAGATAAATGTAGTAAAAGCTCCACACATATGTAGGAAAAAGCGTGTATTAAAAGATCGACCTTGGATTTTATGAATCAAAATCCAGTCATTCAAATGGCCAAAACAAACACATGTGCAAGCCAGGTACAATACGCGCTAGAGCTCATGGGAAATAAAACACTACCGCTTTTGTCCACAGGGTCGCCAGAATCAACTCAAAATGAAAGTTCCTTGTAGGGGCTTTAAGTTTGAAAGCGTACAAGCCAGGAAAGATTGTCCGAATGTGTGTGACATTATCCCTATTCGTATGATTCATCAGTCTTTTTTTTTTTTAAAGATATTTTTTGGAGCTTTTTGCCTTTATTCAATAGGACAGATCTAGGGTGAAGGGGAAGATGAAGGGGGGGGGATGACATGCAGCAAAGGGCCACAGGTTGGAATCAGACCCATAGCTGCTGTAGCAAGGAAACAGCCTTTGTACATGGGGCTGGTAGGCACCCCATGATGTCTCAGTCTTGTCCTTCTCTGTGAAGACACATTTCTTTCCTCACTTTAGGTGCTGGCACCTAATCAGCCCCTCACTTTTCTTGCTGTTCAGCTCAGTCCCTGTCTGAACTGCTGGACCGTCACTTGCACACACCCCAAAATGACGTAACTGGGAAAGAGGCTCAAAACTTTGCCAAACAGAAAAACTGCATCAGCAAAAAAAGGTCATTGTTCAGAAAGTCAACTCTCGCCAAAGTCTGACTTCACAAAAACACAAACTTCAGCCTCAAAAACGACCAGCGAGTTAAATTAACACCAAACCAAATCAGTGTTTTTTTGTTTTGTCCAACCCTTTTTTTTTTCTTTTTTTTTTTTTTGGACAGAGAGAAATGGAAAGAGGAGGATAAAGAGGAGGCTGTTTTTCCATCACTGTTGAAAGTAAAGCAGTGAGTTTTGTGTGTGTTTGGGCAGTGTCAGGGGTGAGTCATGAGTGTCTGTTCATGGTTAGCAGCTCTGTGGCAGAAAGAGAAAGAAAGAGCAAGAGAGACGGTCAGAGACAACAGACTGAAAGACGATTAAAAAGTGAGATACAGAGATACAGACGTCTGACCTCCTTCTGTCATCTGGGTGAGTCTGTTGATTCCTAACCTGCCTAGCAACAGCTACCTCTCTGTATAGATAATGAAAAGTAGTCGTGGAGCTCCTTCAATATCTCCGGTCAGGGGGATTTTCCTCAATGTCTTCATGAGAATTTAGCTAAGTGTGCTTCACAAATCACAAAGGAAGAAGGTGTTTAGCTGAAGAATCTACTCCACTGTACGACAAAAACTTCTCGCGATGATGACGACACAATGACAATGACATATTTTTGCTTTTGTTAGGCTCTAAAAAGGCGTCTATACTGCGCCGTTAAGGACACGAAAAACTGAGTTGTTGGTCTTGTCAGGGCTTTAAGGCTGTCACTGTTTTAATCATTTATATTTGTAATGATTGTACCTCTCAGTCGCTCCACACTTACAACAGATGTCTGTAAGTGTTTCTCCTCTGGAATGTGAAAAGGCTTTTTCCACTCTCTTATCAGGATGTGAACCAGACCACATCCTGTGTCTTCTTCATTTTCCTCTCACGAGGATGACCTCTTGCGTGGTTGCATTGTATGTGCGTCCTTCTTTTTCTCACTACTCAAAGCATCGACTGGACCTGTTGTGTCGTGTTATTTCACACTCAGAGGCAGTTGGAAACTGTAGCGCTGTGCCCGATTCAGAATTATGTCAGTTGAATCAGATTCAGCTGCTAAGTTTCAGCAGGATGTTCAGTGTGACAGTGGCATTTATGTAGAAGATGATTTCTTTGGCCTTTTGCCTTCATCAGATAGGACAGTCTAAGTTTGAAATGGGGAGAGAGCGGGGAGGACATGCAGCAAAGGGCTGCAGGCTGCAAACCCGTGGAAGCTGCAGCAAGGACATTGTCTTCGTATATGGGACGCCTGCTCTACCCACTGAGCCACCAGGCGCCCTGCGTTTTTAAATCTAATCTGATGCTCTATACTAACATGAGAGAGCTGTTGCTCAAGGAAAAGGGGAGTTCTGTTTCTGCATGAATTAAGGAACAGTTAAGGTAATCACACATTCACTTTGCCACACAGTGCCTAGAGTGTGCTTCAGTGCTCAAAGTGAGTCTTTCTGAACACAGCCATAATGACCAAGCTAACGGCACTAATATGACTGTTGTATTCAGTATTTGTGAGCTGTATATTCACCACTTCTAAGCAAAAGACAGGAGATAATCTTATCTAAGAAGTTGGGTGGGCATTGTGTCTGCAGCTGTCTGTCCCAAAGAATAGCGCGAAAGTTGAGAGCACTTTCTCCGAGGCAAAATCTGGCGACCCAAACGTCCCACATAATAAATGTGGCTTGGTTTAGAAGATGATTTGTGATAAAGTGATGTATTGATTAACTTTGCAAACTTTACCTGCCTCCATAAAACAAGTTAAAGGGGCAAAAAGTGAAATCGTTTCACCGCTAGGTTTGCTGTTGTGCACTGCCTGTAGACCAAAACAAAGTGTGTCATGAGACACACCTCCCTCTACCTCTGCTCTCCAACTCCACCCCCCACTCGCCTCGTCTAAGCTTAGTTTAGCAGTTAGCGATATCTTTCACTCACTCTCGGTCGCTGTGTTTAGCTATTCCCCTGCCTACTTCAATGATGATGGTCCCTGTAATAAATGCAGTATATTTGCTGAGATGGAGGCGAGGCTCAGTGACTAGAAGAGCTGGTAGAAGCGCTCCATAGCTGTAAGTTACTCAAGTAGCCGGTGGCAGCCGACTCGGCTAGAGCCATCGCCGGATCCCAGCTAGTGCTAACACCAGGAGCTAACGCTAATGTTCCTACTCTTCTCTGTTAGTGAGAGCGACGTTTTAGCCTGGCTGCATTTTACAATGCCAATTGCAAATGTTAGCTGGGCTGCTGGGCTACTCACCTAACACAACTGTAACGCCTGACCCATTGCTGGGACCGAGCCGCTAATAGCTCAAGCTCCGGACATTAACCATGCTACGATTGTGACATTAAATTTAATTGAATCGACATAGCGACATGTGCCTAATGTTACTGTAGCACTAATAAAATTAAAATTAAAACAGACATTTGACTTTATGTTGTACCTGTCCAGGAGAAGAAGAGCTAGCTCTGAGTCAGATTGTAGCCCCTTTAGCTCTTGCAGTGCTCTCCACCTTGGAAATACAAGGCCAATGTTAATCTGGGTTCTGTCCCTTTCTTTATCCAACAACTTCTTCGCCAATGACTGTTGTTTCTTTAGAGGTAATGTCGGATCCTGGTTGTCTTCAGGTGAACGTTTCATTCCACTCTCTGCCATTTCACTTCGAAAATACGCGCTGCCATTGCTCACCGGCTGTAGCCTTTTATAGGGAGGGAGGGCCAAGGGCTCCGAGAGGGGGAGGAGGAGGAGGCGGCGATTCACATGAACGTACATGAACGCGCAGCCGGACCAGCTTGTAAACAAGGGGCTGGAGATCAACACAGAGAGAGGGTGTGTGAGGTCATGCTATACTCCAGATGAAATTACACCTCTAGTTCTTCACATAGCAATTTTTTAATTCCTTCAATCTATAAATGATGAATTTCCGCTTATTGCCCCTTTAACTTGTAACATATTGAAATAAGGGCGTGGTCACTGGCAGTCATCCAGAATTCATAGAACCCTAGTTACATCCATAACTCTCAATTTGTTGTTTCTCCCATCTTGGGTGGCACCGACTGACGTTTTGTTTGTCTCAATCTGCGCTTTTTTGCTTTTGAGATGTCCAAACCACAGGGTTTTCCACACATCATTTATTTGTGGTGGCCTGCCACAATTAAAACATCTGCCGCCACGTTTTGATTTTATATTTCTGGAGCTGGGCCGTTCATTAGGCGTGCCGTTGGAATATATACGAAGTTCAGTTAGTTATTGCTCCACATTCTTGCAGAGCAGAATGTCTGGACAGGGATGGAGCAGCAGAGCAGCAGAGCGTCAGGCCCAGTGAAAGTGAAACTTAATTGTTCATTGTGCTGGTTAGAAAGTTTCACCTCCATCAGAGGGTTTCACAGAGGAATAATTCCCCCAAAACCTTGAGGCTTCAGGAGGACTATATTCCAGTACCTCGCTAGTGATGTCAGTTTTTAGGCTTTGATGAAGGCCAAAGTGTGTCCTGCAACTTGTTTTAGGCTAAGTTTATTTCTGGAAAACTTTTGGCCCCTTTTGGCTATTAAAAAGAGTGAGGAGTCAGCAGAATCATAACGGTTTTTCAACCATTAAAATTCACTGCAATCACACAAGGTCCTTGAGCATACAGTCATAAATATGCCCACAAAATTTTAGGCTGATTGGTCCAATAGTTTGTGAGATTGGAAACACACTCTCCTCACACACTGTCCCCTCCAGGCTTATTCCTGACCAGATAAAAAACAAAACTTTTGTCTCAGCAGTCAATCGTTCCTGCACTGAGGGTAAAAGATTTTAAATCCGAGAGCCAAGCTGGTGTTCTTGATGTGCCCTGGAGCAAGGCATTGACCGCTCAGCTTTCTGGACGTGAGGCAGAGGAAAGAAATGTTGGAAGATGACTTCTGCAGACTGTGTGGAGTTTGAGGACTGGGTGGGACGGCTGAGCAGTGTTTGTCACTGGAGAGGGAGGGAGGGAGGAGAAGTGGCAACAGAGGTGAAATAATGTGACTCATGATTTCCTTTTTTTCTTACCCCCCCCCCCCCCGTTTTCTCTCTGCAGCCAGGGTCCTCTCTCATCCATCAGAGCAGCCATTAAGAGAAGTGAGTATTCATCCCCTACCTCCTCATCAAGTCTCTCTCATTCTTACTTAAGTCTGACGTTTAGATTCACCTCAGAAACCATATAACCTAAAACAACCGGTGCATGAAATGTAATCAGTCTAACTTTGGTATTTTTAGCAAAGCTTGGATTGTGGGTGATGGATATATTCCTGAGTGCATATTGATTTGTCTAACCGAGCTTTGTTGACGTCTGAAGTCCGTTTGAGCTGTGGCCTGGAAAAGTGTGGACTTATAAAAATGGAAAATATGCATTTTGACCTTTTGTGGGGAAATAAAATCCTGCATAGCAACGAAAAGCAGCGACTCCCAACACTGGACTGTCGCCACAGCCTTCAGTTTAACCGCTTGCACTTGCGTCTGTCCTTTTTAGGTTCCCTGATGTAGATTTAAAATAGCAACACAGTTTTTATAGTGTACAACACATCACATATTTTATATCTACTCTGATGAGTTCAACACTCAAATAATTTAAAATGCACAGTACAACGAAATATAAACACAATCAGTGAAATCGGCAAACAACCTTCCATCTTTAATCTAATATTTAATCTCCTTTTTATCATGTCACCCGCAGCTGTGTCAGGTAAAACTGTGTGTATGCCCGGTCTGAGGAATGTGTGAGGTGTGCACATTCTTCCGTTAGAAGTACTGGTTTATGTGTGGAAAAAAGGCGTATGCATAGTCTGCACAGTGTACCCACTGTGGTCATAAAGGGATGGACATGGTCAGCAACAATACTCAGGTAGACTTCTGCACACCTTGGTTGGAACCAGTGCCTATGTGACTTCCTGTTGCCTTTCTATCATCTTGAACCAGTCTGGCCATTCTCCTCTGACCTCTGGCATCAACAAGGCATTTTGGCTCACTGGATATTTTCTCTTTTTGGGACCATCCTCTGTAAACCCTAGAGATGGTTGTGCTGAAAATCCCAGTAAATACTCAGAGCAGCCCGTCTGGCACCAACAACCATGCCACGTTCAAAGCCACTTCAATCACCTTTCTTCATCATTCTGATGCTCCGTTTGAACTTCAGCAGCTCGTCTTCAACATGTCTACATGACTAAATGCACCGGATGTGATTCAGGAGTACGTCTTTGTCAGAGTCACTGTCTATCATATCATCCATATTTAACTGTTTCCTGTCTGTCTGTCAGCCTCCACCAGGTCAACGTCTCTGTCTGAGTCATCCAGAGACAGAGACAGAGAGCGGGACAGGGACAGGGACAGAGACAGAGACAGAGACAGGAGGTAAGACACACTGCAAGAAATGTAACAGCTTAATGAGGCTGAACTGGTGTGCGTGCTCTGTAATCAATTTGTCGAGTCAGGAGAAGGAGGGAGTATTTGTGGTCAACAAGCAAGCGTGATGATTTGTGTTTACAGTAAATAAGCTTCATGTACGGAGTTTCACTGGGTCCACTATCACACACCTTCACCGTGAGTCACATTCTTAGATGTAAACATTCATAAAACCAGTCTTTAATCATCGAGTCATTTGTTTCTGTGGGTTGCCTCCTTCATGTTGAGGTCACAGCTGAGCTCCATTTCCTTTTCATAACCACCTCGGAACGCTGAGGGCTGAACCCCATGTGTGTCGCTGTCTGTTTTTCAAATGGAAACTCCCACTCAGCTGTTCGCAAAAAGTGTTGATGGAGGTTACTGCGCTGATGTCCTCCCCTTCCTCACACGCTGTTTACTAATACTGGGTGTGTTTACATGCACACCAATATTCCCCTATTACCCCAAGTTTGACAGTATCCTGAAACTGATAAGGGTCATATAAACAGCATGAACCGTGGTTATTGTGAATGTATCTTTTATTGTGACTTGCAAACGTGTCTTTTTTTTTTTTTTTTTTTTTTTTAAAAAACACTCTTTATTTTGAAGTGCAGTGAATTTTAGACACAGAGCTTTTATTTTGAAGTGCTGTTTTCTGCTGTAGAGTCAGGGAGTATGACGCTGAATGTATTAAACTGTGTGGACCTTGAACTAATGACTACGGAAAAGCCTGGACCCTGTGGCTGGACCAGTTGGGAACCAGTGGTTCTGGCGCACACCTCAAAGACTTCTGCATAGGAAAATAAAAATGTGCAAAATATGAAGTTAAATTCCTGCACACTGCCAGCAAATGGCGTATGCAAATAATTTTTTCCTATTTCCATTTTAATTTGTATTCCATATATCTAGACATGAGATGTCTTACTGACATTTTATCAATTTACCAATTGTTAGTATTTTTTTCATTATAAAATAAAAAAAAGAAAAATGAAAATAAGCAAAAGGTGAAGTTGAATTTTGGAGATTTTTATTTATTTATTTTTTATTTTTTGGGGGGCTTTTTGCCTTTAACGTACAGGACAGTGTGAAATGGGGAGACAGATAGAGTGGGGGGACGACACACAGCAAAGGGTTGCAAGCTGGAGTCGAACTCGCGACCGCTGCAGTGAGGCATGACCTCTATACATGGGGTGCCGACACTATCCACTAAATTAACGACAACCCAATTTTGAAGATTTTAATCTGGAGTAATGTTGTAGCCGTAGTCTTTTTATCGTTGGTTTATATTATTTTTTATCCATGGTGATAATTTTATTTATTCTGTTGAATTTTATTTGTTGTTTTTTAACATTTAATTGAAATTTTTATGAAAGGTTTTTCATGAAAGGTAATAATAATAATAAATAAATAAACATTTGTTGATTTTTAAAATTTTATTGAAATTTTTAGACAATTTATTTGCATTTATTATATTTTTATTCATTTATTTATTTTGTCTGTTGTTAAATTTTGTTGTGTGAGGCACTCTAGGCTGCATGTTTTTATGAAAGGTGCCATATAAATAAATATATATTTTTTGAGATTTATAGTTTCATTATAATTTGTGAATACATTACAGAACACAGCAAACATGAGATCAAGTAAACTTGCGTATCTGACAGAAAGAGGGAGGCATGAGAAAATATCTGCAGTGCAAACAGAACCTAAATAATAACAGAAAACAAACAACAAACAAACATAAATAAATAAATAATACAAGTTAAAACTGAATTCCTGCACAGTGTCAGCAAATAGAGAGTGAAAATTTCTTTTTTCTATTTTAATTTGTATTCTACATGTCTTGACATGAGTGGTTTTATTTTTCATCAGCTATTAATAATTTATTTTATCTGGCTTTCCTTTATTTGATTGGTTGTTGCGGCGTGTGGCTTTAAAATAAAGACGTTTTGTATTGTGTTGTATTTACAATAAATTATACAGTGTGCAGGAATGTAACCTTTTCTCTTATATATTCTGTTAATTAATCAGGTGACAGAATCACTGACATTTTGGATAATTACTTATAAGGGAGTTGTTTATTAAGTAAAATGGAGATTTGAATCACATTATTTTAAATTGGGCAACCTTGTGTGAAACTAAACAGTCAGTTTAAAGACATCTGTTTGGCTCTAAGTGATTTGCGATATTTAAACTCAGTGGTTTACACCGTACAGTGAAATTCTTAATTGCCAGTCTCCCTTCACACAAGACATTAATGAAATTAGAATTAAAGTAAGATTGTAAGAAAAATAAATAAAATAGCAGACGCAAGAAAATGACTTTAAAGCGCACCATGCTTCAGTTCAAAATGAGCCTTCTGCTGTTAAACAGCACGTCAATGCATGGATTTCTCTGTTGCTGACTTCCTGCTATCTGGAACTGTTGCTAGGCGACCGGAGATCACCATCCTGTCAGCGGAGCCGCTGGCCTCCACCTCCTGGTTCCCTGGAGCTTCTGGAGGATTCCCACCTCCCCCTCCTCCTGCAGCTCAGATCTGGGGACCCTCAATCCCTCCGTCCTTACAGGTGACTGTTTGTGTCGAGGTGTCACTTTGAATATGGAGTCCAGTTATTAAAGGTCTTTGTCCCTCTGCTGAGGACGTCTTGTTGTTTTAGGTTTGTTAGGTGGTTGTCTCTATGTGTCAGCCCTGTGATAGTCTGGTGTCCTGTCCAGGGTGAACCCCGCCTCTCACCCAGTGTCAGCTGGGATAGGCTCCAGCCCCCCGCGACCCCTAACAGGATAAGCGGTTGTGTGGTGTTTCATGACTGCAGGGCCCCAACCCTGCTGTCTTGTTGTGTTGCTGTGCATTAAAACATAACGAGTGAAACCCATGTGACAGCAGACGTAGAACAAAGGATCGGGTCCAAATGCCCGATCGCTCCGATAACGATCTTTGAGATTTGCATATCAGCAAATCCTCACTTTTGAGACGCTGAATCATGTTCATATTTTTTCCTGTTTGTCTCCTCAGCCACCTCCTTCCTACGAGGAGGTGATCAGGGAGAAGACACAGGAGCAGGTCCTCCTTCCTCCTCCTTCCTCCTCATCCCCATCACGTCCAGCTTCTGTAACCATCGCCACTCAGACTGAACCAGGATCAGTCCCCGACCCCCAAGACTCGCAGGGTGAGAGGAGGCTCGCTTGTGTTTTGTTTTTGTCAGTGAATATTTGAGAGTGACATTAATTTGTGTGTTTGTGTCTCAGTGAGAAGACCAGTGAGACCGCCGCGGCCGCCTCTCCCTTTCCCTCCCAGACCATCTCACGTTAATGACATCACCATCACAGCCAGCCAGTCACTCACCTCCCTTCACAGTGTGGTACCAGACACACACGGCGGCGCTCCCACACAGTGCTGTGACCTCCTCACTGAGCTTTGCTCGCCGTTGACCTCAACCTCCAGTGCTCAAACGGACACATGGGATCGGTCATTTGTTGCTGCTGACGTGGCAACTCCTCCCACCACTTCCTCTCACGTCCCGCTGGAGCGCCCCAGGCCACGCCCCCGCTCCAGGCTCAGCGCGCCGCCTGTCAGCAGCGACGTCAAAGTTCAGACTTTGGTGAAACTGCGCGACGACGGTTTGGCCACGCTAGCTGCCCAAGCAGGAACTACCACCTCGAACCAGGAAGTGAGTCAGGGGAAGTACCTTCAGGAGCTGCTCGAGGCCTTCAGCGCAGACGACTGGGGCTTCCCTGACCGCCGCAGCGACAGCAGTGGGCACAGCCAATCGGAGAGCGAGGAGGAAGAAGAGGAGGACATGGCGACCCTGAAAGCGAGGATACAAGCCTTTGAGCAGCAGCAGGTGGCTGATACGAGCTGTGGAGACGACAGAGACTTTGTGGCCACAAAGAGACCTGAACCCCGGCCACGCCCTCGTCTCCAGGGGCAACCAGCCAAATCCATTCCCCCTACTGTCGCCCCGAAACCCAAAAACTTTTCACATGCACCCAAACCCTCCAGTAAGGTGTTCTGGGAGGATGGTGAGTTGGCAGCAGACTCAGGCAGCGCTGAAACACCTGCAGATTCAAACCCTCAAACTGCGACGCAAACCCCGAAACCTGCTCCAGCTGTGGTACCCGACCCCTCCAAAACCCCTGACAAACCCTCAATATTACCAAAACCACAGTCTGCTACAGACCCCCTCCTGTCTGCCCCTGTCCCTGCCCCCAGGCCCCCTCCACCCAAACTCACCCCTGCTGTCAGTGAGTCTCCGTCCTTAGCCAACCCCAAACCTCCGCCCAGACCTCCAGTCGCCCCGAGGGCCAGCGTAGGAGCTCCACACCAGGATAAGAGCACCCCAACTCTGCCCCCGAGGCCGCATGTGGAGGTCAGCAGTGGAGCACAGACTCAGACATCAGGAAGTGAGGAGACGCAGGAGGCTGCAAAACAAACTGGTGAGTGTTTTTCTTGAAAGGTGCACTCAGTCCAAACTCGCCAAGCCTCCCATTGTTCCCATAAGACTCTCGTTTTTCTTTTCCCTCTCCTCGGTTTCGCACTTCTGTTTTCCAGGCCTGGAAATGGTTTGGAATTAACAGAGCGTTTTGGAAAACCTTTGAATGTACATTGTTTCAGCTATTGTTTAAGATATGTTCATAAAAAATCCCCCACATTATCTAACGTCACAGGAAGTACATTCCTAGTATTACGAATTTAAAATCTAGCGCTTGCTGCGCTGCGTGACCTTTCAGACATCACTAGTATCATGTGACACACAAAGATCAGGCCAGCATCATGTCATGGCATCATCGCCGAGACTGTGCACCTTCTTGGGTCACTGATCCAGGTGGACAGGAAAAGACTGACTTTAATTTATTAAGTTATCGAGAACGCTGAGGTTCAGGCGAGGCTGCAAAACAAACATTTGTTCAGCTGTGTAAAAAACAAGGTTGAATCTTGTCAGAAATCCAAACACATGTCAAGTTGCACTGACTTCAGCAGTATCTGAGGTTTTTGTCCCCCATAAAGGACACATGACGTTTAGTGAAGGGTTGATACCCAGCTGTCCTCCAGAGACCGTGAGCCTCCCGTTCCACCTCTTAGGCATCAAGGGCCCAGGGGTGTGTGGGCCAGGGAGGACAGCTGGCTGTGGATCCCTGGCGTGGGCCAAGCCTACATCCTGGCCTTCTTCCCTCTTCCTGGTACTCTGCTGCAGCACCAGGGGCATGACCCAAAAACTAACCCAACATAAAATTCTGATGCAGTGTGCGTATTATTTTATTTTCATTCATTTAAAATCACCAGATACAGGAGACAAAGGTTTTGAATCCCCCAGACCACCCACTTAGGTCTATTTTTAAGGTCTCTAGGTCGTCTGTGACCTTCACTGACCTCTGCAGGCAGATCAGAGGATCTGCAAAAACAAACTCTGCATATTATGTTCCCAATCAGAGCAGGCAGGGAAGTGGGGGTTCATTTCAGAGTAATAAAGGAGTCACTGATTATTTTCTCTCGCTCTGAACCTGCAACTGACGATGATGTTCGTTACTGATTAATCTGTAGATTATTTTCTCAATTATCTGATGAATTGTTTGGCCTTTAAGAATGTCCTAGAATGTTTCAATTTGTCCAACTAACATTTCCAAACCCTAAAATATTAAATGTCTGAAAATGACTGAAATGTGTAATTGATTATCAAAATACTTGAAAAATAATTCATTGGGTTTCCAATACCCACTATCTTTCTATATAATGACAAAAACTCTGTGTGTGTGTGTGTCTGTTCCACGTTTTTCTCCTCACTGACTTGGTCAATCCATGTGAAATTTGGCACAGTGGTAGAGGGTCATGGGAGGATGCCAATGAAGCAATATTACATCAATTGGCCAAAGGGGGGCGCTATAGCAACCCATTGAAATGTCAAACTTTGAATGGGCATATCTCATGCCCCGTATGTCGTAGAGACATGAAACTTTGCACAGAGATGCCTCTCCTCATGAGGAACACATTTGCCTCAAGAACCCATAACTTCCGCTTATATAGATTTTCCGCCATTTTGAATTTTTTGAAAAACACTTCAAATGGATCTCTTCCTAGGAAGTTTGAGCGATCTGCATGAAACTGGGTGAACATAATCTAGGGAGCAATATCTAAAGTTCCCTCTTGGCAAAAGTTGGAAAACTTCCTAAAACTGAGCTTCTATAAGGCAATGAATATTGCGGAGGGCGTGGCTCATCACATAAAGGTGTAGAACATCTCAAGGGTTTCACCCATCACCACTCAACTTTGTAGGCATATGACCACACATAATCTGAGGGGACCCCTCCATTATTGACCCCATCAAACAAAATGGGGGCGCTAGAGAGCTCATTTCTTATCTAGGCCTAACCGCCATATGGATTTTTACTAAACTTGGTAGATATGTAGAACAGGACGCCTCAAGGTGACTGGAGAAATTTAACTCTAATTGGCAACTGGGTGGCGCTATAACAACAGAAAAATGCTTCAAAATGGCTAAAATGTGACCGATCGCTGTGGCTCCCCCTGTGGACCAATGTTGGTGTTGTTTCTAATGTTTGGTATGACTAAGTCATGGTATGGTATGCTGTACATAATCACAGAAACTGTCAGTGTGTCATTCTGTCAGTCAGTCATTCTGTCTGTCCCACGTTTTTCTACTCACTGACGTGGTCAATCTATGTGAAACTGCACATAGGCATTGAGGACTGGCATAGGTAGAAGGTGACAAAGCTACCAATGGGTATAGACTAGTTTATATAAATTAAAAAAAGAGAGAAGAAAAGAGACACTAAGGTAAGTTGCAATTACAAAGTCACATTTTACTTGTCTTAATTCAGATTCTCAAAAAAAAACCCCATCATGAGTAGAGCTGAATCAGTCGGTGGATTGACAGAAAGTTATTTGACAACAGATTTTAAACTAAAATGAAACAAAACACAACTGATTCCAGCGTGTATTTACTTGGTTTCTTGGTCTTCTGTGATAGTAAACTGAGCATATTTGGGTTTTGGACAAAACAAGCAATTTGAATAAGTCACTTTGAGCTTTAGGAAATTGTCATGTTCATTTTTTGTTATTTTTTTTACATTTTATAAAAGACAATATAATCGATAAGTCAAGGAAAATAATGGTTAGCTGCAGGCCTAATCACAAGTGGATTTCAGCATGTAACATGGACAGGTTAGACGTCAAATTGATGTTAAAATACCGAGAGTAGTCTTTCCACCTGAGCCTTTTTTCTGTGAATACATGTACATTTGAACTAACATTAAGATGCATACATTGGTATTTATTTTTTGATTTCAAGAGAGTGTTTTATATTTGGGAGTATTTTCAGCAGTAACTTTGACTGTTTAAAACAGTCTATCTGAGTCAGCTGGTGAACTTCTGCACACGTGCAGAAACAGTAAAGCGGGTCATTTCACAAATATTTACAGGAGGTTTGGAGGAGGCGTGCTTCTCCATGCTTACACTGCTTATCTACCAGATAACCTGAATGTTTGTGTAGCTGCTGCTGATAAGGTATCACTACTGTGTAGCTATGATTTGCTCATTAGGAAAGAAACTGGTGATGCTGATGACTATGGTTGGACACTGTTCACATCTGAGCTGATATCAGTACCAGCTCCAGTACCTAGAGCTCAGTACAGGTACCTTTTTACAGTTTTTACTTTTTCTGTGCGAACAAAAATCTAATTTTTAAACAAGCTGCAGGGGAGACGTAGATGAAAAACAATTCTGTATATGTCTGCTCTTCCAGCAGTGACAGTAGGCTATTAGAAAATAATACAGAAAAGAGAAAAGACTGGATACCGAAACTCTCGATGCAGATCGAAATGAGAGATCGTTTTTGTTTTAACTTAATATTTGAAGCAAACTGTAAAACTATATCACTTATTTTGTTGCAATTCTATTTTCTTATCGTTTATCATTATCGTTATCACAAAAATACCCTGAAATATTGTATTTTTTCTCAGCCTACTTCCTGCCTCCTGTCTAAAGTTGAACATGGCAGTTCCACAGAGCTCCCTTGTAGGCCTCGGAGCTCCATGGCTGGCTTCCAGTCTTTGGGACGCTTCACAGCACTTCTGCCTCCTGTCTAAACCCGGCATTCCCACCCAGGCATTCCCACCCTGACCCAAACACTTACAGTAGGGCTGCATCAAATGATTAGTTCCACTGTTGATTAATCTGTCAGGCATAAAGCACAGAATGGTATTGTACATTTTTCTGTTTGATTATTTGGACTTCAGTGAGTCTGACATTAAGACTAACTTTGTGGGGTTTTCCGAAATAACAGCCTTGGTTTTGTTTTGTGTCGTGAGCTCTAGTAGATCAATATTTCAATCAAGGTTTCAAGTGTTTGAACTCATGAAGGGGAGTGGACGTTGATGACATTTGAAATCCTCTTTGCTTTTTACCGAGGCCTCTCTGACGTCAGTGTTTCTGATTGCCTCTGTGTTAAATCCTGAACAGAGTTTCATTGTACAAACCTCAGACTAAACAATGAGCAAACGCCTCAGCTCACAGAGAAGGATAAAGGAGAGACAGTGAAGAAAGTCTGATTGACGTTGGAGGAAGTGACTCTTTCTCTCTGCCTCTGACATGACAGATACCTGTTGAGTCTGCAACAGTTTCTACTGAATCTGCTGTCAGACTGTCTTATCTACCGAAACATTAAAACGGTTTTGTTTAGTCACATCTAAATCTAACTGAACCAGATAAGTCGGATATGTGATGTCGTGTGACACCACTTATATTTCTGTTTTTTTGTCTTTTTGTTGTTTCAGTGAAAGTAGGAAGTGCTCGTCCAGACATCCCGGCCAAACCAGCATCACTGACCTCACCACGCAGAGCCAGTGGTAAGAGTGTGTGTGTGTGTGTGTGTGTGAACACTAAGCTGGATGTAGCGCCAGTACAATGGGGGGTTTGAGAGCTTAGAGACACAAATCCTGCTCATTATGTAGCAGAAATATGCAATTATGCATTTGCAGCATATCACAGAGTGCTTGTGTATATTTGACCTTGTATTTGCGACATAGTGAGGACTGAAGTATGTTTCTAGCAAGGCTGCCCCCTAACAGTCGACCAAATGTGAGTCGGGAAGGCAGGGAAAAATAAGCAAACGTGTCAAAATAAATCAAAACCTATATGACTGGACCATGTGGGAATTTAATTGGACGAGTTGTGGGGAGAAAGGTCGACTAAGGCCCAATCCCAGTACCTCCCCTTGTCCACTACCCCTTAGCCCTTGGCCCTTGAAATGAAGCAACGACGGGTAGGGGTTGAAATCTTTCCCTAGGAATTGGGACACCACTCACTACATCACCACGTCGGTTACATTCACGCAAACGTAACTATTGTAAACAGGAAGCTGCGAGCCATCTGCATTTCCAACCGATTGCATTTCGCTGTATTCATCATACTTCGTTTGATGAACGACAGATGAAAGGGGACTCCTGCTAGCAAGCTAGCTAGCTAACCAGCTAACATTACGAGGCAGCATAGTTATACTAGCTGGCGTGTTATCGTAATGTGAAAAATCCGAGAACTTTGCAGAACAGGACAGATGACAGACGCCAGATAGTGCGAGCTAGCTAGCTAGCTAGCTAACAAGCAACCTGACAACGGTAACGTTAGCTATGTATGAACTTTTTTCCCCGTCTCTTGCTCGGTGGTAGCCATGGCAACGTCTACCCCTCGCTGGCAAGTCAGCATCTGAAATCCCTCGCTCCGAAGAGCTAGTTTCATACCCACTACCCCTCGTTATGCCCCCTACCCCTACACGCAAAAAGGAATTGGGACACCCCTTCCCCCTTGCGGGAACGCGCAAATCTAGGGGTAGGGCCGGGGGAGGGTATTGGGACGGGCCCTAAAGTACCAAACTGGCATGATACAGAACAATACAACCAAAGATGAATGACAACAAGAAACACACTGAGCTGTCAGTGAAAAATAAAATCCGAGAAATAAGTAGAACACAGTGCAGTGAAAGAATCAAAATATGTGTTTATGGACAGGTCAAGAAACAATTAGACTTCTTGAATTGAATATAACAATGATTTCCTTTTTAAGGAATCTTGACGACATGAACTTCGGTGTTTCAAATCTGTACACCATCATAATTACAAGTGTCTGGTCACCATGTTTCAGCAGCAAGTTTGCCCCTCACTGGAACATCTCACCTCAGTGGAGCATCGGACAATTTTTAAATTGTCGGCGAAATTGAAAACGCAATTAGCAGAAACTGAGGCAAGGGAAGGGGCTCGGAAATGCATTATGTCAGTCAGGGTCCTCACAAAGATAGCAGTAGCAGAGTGTGTGTGCAGCGGAGGGAGCGGGGTGTGTTGTTATATTATTCAATCCAAACCTTGTGAAAGAAAAATGCAGTGATTGTGTGAGGAGAAAAAAGCCTCCACTGTTCTTACTGCTGTGTGAGTTTGATGTGTGTGTGCTGCCAGCTGTACTGTACTGTCGCTGACGTGTGTATTTTGGTACATTCAGCCAAGTCGTGTGATTGGTCGATCTGACAGAGAATTCCCATTATGCAACTGTCCCGACTGCTGCATGAACTTGTAGAAACCGGGCAGCTAGTTAAGTTGTTTCACGGTGAGACAAAACGTTCCAGTCAGGATATTCAGTTGTGTCATAGTTTCAAAACCTGCCAGAGAACATTTGTATTTTATTTTTACTGCTGCAACACCCAGAGTTTCCCCTCTGGGGATCAATAAAGGTTTATTTTACCTTAAAGGGGAACTAATGTTTTTTTTCAACCTGGGCCCTATTTTCCAATCTACTTTTGTGTAAATGAGTGATAGGATGTTCAATATGTGACATTTCTCCAGTACGAAGCTAGGGCTGACCTGCCTGCAGCCAGTGAGTGCACGCTATATTAAATAATAGGGCACTCAGACAGCGTCAAGCAACATCAAAATACGTCCACTAAAAGTGCATTTTTTTCACACAGATAGGCTCGGATTGTTAGTATAATTATCTGACAACATAACGGAAAGGAGAAATGAACGTCTGTTTTTACCTTTAGCTGGATTCAGACATGTTCCTCTGCCTGTTGCTGCTCCCTCTCTCTCCTTGTCCGCTCTTCAGTTTCAATGAGCTCTGTGTCCTTGTACGTCCGTGTTCATCACATTCAAATGGCTCATCCAGATCCAGTTGGTCAAAATTGGGTAAAAATTTGGACATGTTTGTTGTGGCAAGTCAAAACACTCACTCAGAGAGTGAAAGGCTGGCTCTGAAATCTCACGTCTCACAAGATTCTTCTTCTTTGGTGTTTTACAGCAGTTGGTCTCGCAAGATTTGAGTTGTTGCAGGAAGTTACAGCTGGAGTGAGCTTACAAACGTGAGGAGTTACTCTGTTTGGAGTAGTCATAGCTGAATTTGTACCCGATTTTGACTAAGCAGCATTTGGGCAATCCTTGTAGCTGCACCCTGTAAAATGTTCCTTCCTGATCTGGATAATGATTAATGATGAAGATTGACATCTGCTCTCCACCTCCAGCTCCAAATCTGGCCCCTAAACCCACATCTCCAGATCCAAACCCATTCCCGCCCAAACCTACAGCTGCTGCCCCAGCCACGGCCCCCAAACCTTCAGGACTGGCTGTGGTTCCGATTCCAGGCCTCAAACCACCAGCTCCAACCCCAAACCCAGCTCCAGCTCCGGCTCCAGCTCCAGCTCCAGCTCCAGCTCCGGCTCCGGCCCTGAGGAAAGGCCCCGTGACCCAGACCAAACCAGAAACCTCCACCACTGCAAACCCCACCCCCTCAGACCCTCCTCTCCCTCCACGGTGAGAAAGAGATTTGTAGTAATCCAGGATAGAAATAAACCATCAACTTTAAATGACTGTCTCCTCTGTTTAAGCTTCATGTATCTATAGAGAAAAGGTAAAACAAAGAAACAATTGTCAGAGATCAGTGTGTCGCTCAGAAACATGGACCGACCCGCCATTATCTATCACCACAAACAAAACGCTGTTCGTAGCTCTATTTTCTTTCAGAGAGTTGCTTCACTTCACACCTGTTTCATGCCTTAAATCAAGAACTGTTTTTCTCTCCAGGCCTTCAAGTGTCAGGCTCCTCCCCCTGCGTCCTCCACCAATCAAATCCATCCCCGGGCGACCTCCGCCACCTTCCGTCGGCTCCACTTTACCATCCAACCCGACAGCTCCTCCTCCCTCCAGAACTAGTCCCACCCCCTCTGTTCCCCCTGCCAACCTGACCCCACCTTCACAAACCACTCCATCCCCTCCTCCTGTGTCAGTCAATCAGGTGCAGCCTCAAAAGGCACCAAAGAAAGGGCCACCTCTGCCCCCCCGTCCCAAACCTGGACACCCTCTCTACAGCAGCTACATGGTATAAACAAACAAATGCACACACACACAACATACTGTCGTAGATTTTAGCTGAAATTGTGTAATTTCTTACCTTTATCTCAGAAACAGGAAGTCCTGATCGTCCTGGATGACCCAAGCCCCTCAGAGCACCTGTCAGGTGAGGGGAGGAGTCAAACTGCTGTCATCAGCCCATTGCAGTGTCTCCTGGACCTGGACACCCAACCAGAGCCTGCTCCTGATCAGGACAGCCAATCAAAACTGTCCTTAGAGGGCCTCAGCCTATCAGACTCCCAGGTAATGGAACAGTCCTCTAAATCTAGTCTTCTAATAAAGCCTGAAAATGCCCATATTATATAATATAGATGATTATATTATGTCAGGAGGCAGGCCGCTATACCTGAGGTGTCATCTGAGTGAGTGGTAGCCTTACTCAAAAACTCCATAAAGGGCTTCGAGGTGTTGTCGGAGGATTTACCAGTGTCTCCAATCTAATCTTTTCAAGCTTGAGAAGGTTTAGGATCTCCTTAAACCAGCTGTTGTGTGAGGGTGGAAGAGTGTACTTGAACTTAAACAAGACGAGGCGCCTAGTTGATAGAGTTGTAAAAGCCGAAACGCTGTTTTGTCAATGGGAAGTTCGGTGCTGTAGGTGTGTACTTCATGTTCGCCTCAAATTATTCAGACATCACATTAAAACAAGCTGCAGCCGCTGATGATGAATGAATTAGTACAAGTTAATTTTAGCTCGTCCGCGCTGGAGACTGTCTGGGTGCTGCGCTGACTTCACAGTTGAGTTCCGTCTCTTTTGTTACGTCGACGTCATGTTTTATGACCTTTTACTGACATCTGTGAACTAATGCTGAATCGTCCACGTCCACATCGCGATGCATCTAAGAATCAAGTTTTACTCCACCCCTGATAACTAAAGTTTTGTTTTCCTCTCTCATCTAGTCCATCCTGCCTGTGCAGCCCACTGAGCAGAAAGAGCAGCCCGACCCTCCTCCTGTCAGGTCAGACTCACAACATGAAAAACTACACGCCAGACTGATCACTGAAAAACATCAGTTCTTTTTAGAAGACCAGGTGTGTCATTGTGTGTGGATTTCTTAATGTGTGTGTGTGTGTGTGTGCAGCGGCCCTCGGTGCGTCGCCTTGTTTGACTATGAGGGGGAGGAGGAGGACGAGCTCACCTTCTCCCAGGGGGACGTCATCGCCCTGCTGGAGCTCATCGGGCAAGAGTGGGGGCGGGGCCAGATCCACGGGCGAATCGGAATATTCCCCCTGAACTTTGCTGAGGTGGTGGAGCCGCCCCCGCAGCTGGCGTCGTCACCGGGGGAAAAAACAGTGCCAACAGATACCATAGTGACAGAGAGTACTGGTGAGCCACCAGGTCCTGCTCACACTGACTGATTTACTAAATCACTGATTGATTATGTTTGATGGTTAAAAATACTCTAAATCCACTGGCACAGTTTTTTTAAATGTTTAGTTTTTAATAAATGTTGCCTTTGCTTCCTACAAGGTGTTTAACTTTCCTTGCAGAGCTTTCACCCATTCTTCCTCATGTCCTCTAGAGTTGAATGTAATGGTATTTTTTTTTTGTTCTCAACAGCACCAAAGACATCACAGGACCTCGACTCCAAGGTGAGTGTGTGTGTGTGTGTGTGTGTGTGTGTGTGTGTGTGTGTGTGTGTGTAATTTATATTCATTGAAGATAAACAAGAAAAAGGGCTCACAAGTAGCAGTGTTGTGCTCGTAATAAATTACTCATTACTCATCACTCTTAAGTAATTATTTAACTTTAGTTATTACTCCCTGCCAACGTTCGTTACGCTACTCGTTTTATTATATTCCTGTTACACCACATAAAACTTGCCCAATATTCAGATGTGTGCGTCTGTGCGAGTGTCACGGTAATCACAGGTAAGTGCAGCTAAAGCTAGATCACTTGCAAATTTATTTTCTTTTTACCTGGGGGTCTTCAGTTGCCTGTAAACTGTATTTTCCCAAAGATCTGCCTGAAAGACGGAGAGTCACTCATGGAGCAACATTTCATCCACCACAAACCTTCATTGCTTCTTTGTGTCCTGCAGCTAGACACGGTTAAAATCCAGTTTGGCTGTTTAGATGGTGTAGCGCTACAGCCGACGTCTGCAGCCAAGGAGGTCTCACCTTTGGTGGGGTGTATTTCCTGGAGCGTTTCCTGGATGTGTTTTCACACTGGGAAAAGTTTTAGTCCGACGACCTGCAGAAACCACGTTCTTGTCATCTTTCCTGACAAGGAATTTTATTACTGTAAACATATTTTGCTGAATATTTATTGGTTATGTTGTTATTATTATTTTATTATTTAGTCACTTATTTTATGTTACTTCATTCCTTATCTTGTTGACTTTTAATCTGCTGTTATTTTCGCTATTGTTACCTGTAAGGTGACCTTTAGTGTTGTGAAAGGCGCCTTTAAATAAAATGTATTATTAGTATTATTATGTTATTTTTAAGACAAATATTATTGGTAATTAATATATTAGAATAGGTCTAGGAGAATTAATTATTGTACAGCTTTATACTGATGGGAAACTGCATAATTCACTTTTGTTAATTTGTGGACAAGGGGAAGCAATAAATAAGCTTGTACTTCCTCCCACTCCTTTTTGGACATGTAAATCACATCATTAAATGTTGTTTTTCAGTTTTTAAGCTTCCTTAAGTAACCTGTTGTTATGTGTCTGCTACTGTATCATTATTTTATTTATTTGCTACTTAAATGTTCGAAATAAACTGCTACTAACTAATTAAAATAATCCTGCAGCCCTACACAGTATGGTTTTTTGTACTGTAAAGTGCATTCTCTTAATAATTTTGTTTACAGTCAGATTTTTGTTTATATATTTCACTGATTATTCTATTATTGGTTGTGTTTTTTGTCTGAATCTGTGGATGTGTGTGTGCGCAGGTGAAGGAGTGGGCCGAGGCTCTGTTTGACTTCCCCGGGCAGACTGCAGAGGATCTTTCCTTCCACAAGGGGGCACTCATCGAGGTGATGGAGCACATCGACGCTGAGTGGAGGAGAGGAAGACTGGAAGGGAGGGAGGGGATCTACCCTGCTGCCTTCACACAGCCCTGCCAGGGTAAAACACACACACTGAAATACATCAGAGAAAAATACCTAATCAAGTCCTTTACTGAAAGTTCAAATACCACACTGTGAAAGTACTCTAGTATCAAGAAAATGTAGTTGAAGTATCAAAAGTAAAAGTAAAAATGCCCTCTGTGAGGGGAGTCAGGTTAATTTCCAGGGCTGGTACCTGTGGTTATTCCACAGGCTAGTTAATAACATGTCGGGCAGGAAATCCAAAGTGTGGGATCATTTTGAGAAGGTGAAGGACGAACCCAAGGTGATATGTAAACTCATCTTCATTGGTCGACTACAAACATGACGTATCATGTGAAACATGGAAGTAGCTACATGCCCATTAGCCCACAGCGTCATTAACAGGCGGCTCGCTCAGTGTGTGACGTGCACTTGTAGATAAAATATAGGCCTATATTAATGAAGGTTCATTAGTACGGTTTTGTATTTCTCTGTAATGTAGCACAGTGTTAACAATGTTACTGATACTATTCTTTCTCACACCTTCAACTCAAACCACCAAAATATATCATTTAATCATTACATTCATATCAGAAACATGCAGGAGACTAGTCCACTGATGGACCATAATGACGACTATTGACTAGGAAAATTCTTTGTCGGGGGCAGCCCTAAATGTTTTACTTGTGCTGTGATGCATGAGTGTGTGTGTGTGTGTGGTCACTGAGGTCGCTTACCATAACTTCCTCTTCCTGTTTCCAGCTAAGCCAATCCAACTCCAGCAGTCGGAGGTTAAAGCAGTGGCCAAGTTTGACTTTGCAGCAGAGAGCGAGGATGAGCTCACGTTAAAGGTGCCTATGTGTGTCTGTGTGTGTGTGATGAGGAAGTTTTAGTTGGTATTCTCTGCACAGATTAGATGTAAGTTTATGTCAGATCTTTATTTTTATGTCGGCTGATAAATTTAATGTAATAACTGTTAGTTTGTCAGTGAAGACAAAAAAAAAAACAGTTTAAGATTGTTTCATTCCCTCATATTCTTCCTTTCCCATCTTTATTCAACAATTACTGCACACACAACATATTGTATACATACATTTTGATTAACTAAACTTAAAGGGACACACATCGGAGTGGTTGGAGGCAGTATGTTTTTTGGGTTGTGCATTTGTCCGTCCTGTTCTGGTGAACGCGATATCTCAAGAACACCTTGAGGGACAAGCGTCTACTTGGACTCAACAGTGAATTGATTAGAAATGGTGGTCGAGTGTCACTCTTACCTTCCATCCATCTCGTTTTCTTTAACACGTCATTTCAAGAAGGCCTGTAGAGAATTTCTTAAAATTTGGCACAAACGTCCACTTTGACTCAACGATGAACTGATTAGAATTTGGTGGTCAAAGGTCACTGTGACCTTGCGTCTGTCTCATTCTTGTGAACATGATATCTGAAGAAGGCCTTGAGGAAACTTAAACAGATTTTGCACAAACGGTGGTGAAAGGTCACTGTGACCTTGCATCCAGCTCATTCTCAGAAACGCAATATCTGTAGAACGCTTTTAGGGGATTTTCACAAATTTGGCACAAACGTCCACTTGGACTCAACGATGAACTGATTAGAATTTGGTGGTAGAATGTCCCTGTTACCTTGCATCTGTCTCGTTTTTTTGAACATTTTATTTCAAGAGGGCCTTCAGAGAATTACCTCAAATTGGGCACAAACGTCAACTTGGACACAAGACTAAGCTGATCAGAGTTTGAAAGTCGGATGTCAACAGCAGTGTGACCTCATCCGTCTCATTCTCATGAACTCGATACCTCGAGAATATGTTGGGGAAATTTTTTTAGATTTGGCCCGAACGCCCACTTTAGAATAAACTGATAATAATTTGAAGGTCAAAGGCAATCAACTGTGATGCGGTAATTCTACATAACTAACAAACGTGCTCTCTTTCTGTCTTTTCCCTGCAGGTTGGTGACATAATAACACAGGTGGAGTTTGTGGATGAGCAGTGGATTTTGGGAGTTGTGGGCGGGAAGCGTGGGATTGTGCCTAAAAACTACATTTCACTTCTCTGATGAGGAAAACATGGAAACAGCCAATGGGGGAAAACTAGGAAATAACTTTTTTTCTTCTCAGTTTTCACAGCCGCTCTGTGTGAACAGGTTGGTCGGAGGGTTTTTGAACTGGTGACCTCCCCTCACCTGTGAACACTACAGAGCGTGCTGTGTACACTTAATTCCAAGGTTTTCCAAAAACTTTCCAGGCAATGAAACAAAAGCCGCCTGCTCAGTTTTTATTTGGAGTTTGGAAATCGGAACTCTGAGATGCAATTGGATCGTCTCTTTGATTGACAACCATTGACCTGACGTCACCTGGGCAACTGGCACCTGCTCACGATTGGCATGACAACTGAGAACGGGACGTACCTAGGCCACATAATGACGGAGTAAAACTGATATTACACCGTTGATTCTCATGTTGGACGATTTCCCATCTGGACTGGATTTGACTTTTTGTCTTTCACTGACTCTTTTTGGTTCATCAGTCGTGACCGGCCTGCACATGGACCTGCTTCGAAGAGCAGCTGTTGGATGACTTTCCTCTTTGTGTCTGATTGCAGATGTTTAACGCACTGTTGAAAAATGTTACATGTCAGATTTTCAAATTCAGGCCAACTTGCAGTATTGAAAGTAGAAAGGTTCGAAGGTTCGAAGTGGGGTTGTATACGGTACTTATTTACAGTCAGTTTATTACCTACAGTGAGTCGGCACGGCCGTAGTTTATAGAAGCAGACAGGAGTACCACCATGGAAACTAAACAATGTCCTACTGTTTCAGCCACCTAGAAAAAATCAATATCAGTATCAAGTGTATGCTATATTTAGAACATTTTCACTGGGTTGACGTTGTGGCCAGACAAACCTTTCCGACAGGGAGCTGATTGAATGTGAAACATAGCCATGCTTTAAACAAAGCCAGACTCCATTGACAAAAACATTAATTTTACCACACAGAACAATAGACTGCTACCTTGATCAGTTTGTTGGTTTGTGTAATTGTGTGACTTTGGTGTTTTAAAAGTTTAGTTCAGATTCACCACAGTCACACAGTAACACAGACAAACTAACCAATCGAAGCAGCGGTAGACCAGCAGCTCTCCTGTACTGTGAGATAAAAGTACTGTTCTGTCAATGGAGTCTGGTGGCGTCAAAGAGAGGTGTTGCCCGCCCCAGTTGCCCCCCAGCTTTTGAAATAGACACTGACATGGATTGGGGTAATGTGCCCTGGCACGGTACGTAGTGTTTAGAGTAATCAAACAGACTGAACTTTGGGGTCAGGTGCACTCAGATCCTGGCCTGGTCCCTGATTTAAAGGCTCCTTCAACTGATATTGATTTATTTAGGTGGCTAAATGTTGCTGCAGCTGACCGCCATCTACTTTATGTAATACACTGACTGTAGTTAAGTACCTCATACAACCCCACTGCAAATAATCCGAACTATCTTTTTAACACAGACTTTTAAAAACATGCGTCAGATACATTTTCAAAATCAGGCCAACTTGCAGTATTCAAACTGGAAAGCTTGCAAGGTTCAGAGAGGAGGACTAATTCACTCTAATCAGTTAAAACTCACATTATCATTAACATAGTGAAGAACACTATTCTCATCCTGAGCCAGAGGAGATCAGAAAACTGAATAAAAACTGAGTAATGTGTAGCTTTAAGCCGATCGACGAGGCGAGTGTGAGCCGCAGGCAGGATGTTTTTCCGCTAAAGCCTCCTGAGAGGAAACACCAGCTCTGCTTGCTCAATGATTTTAACATGCAGCGCTCAGCCATCTGAGGGCCCCAAAATAGCCACTTTTAAGACAGGAAGTCGTAGGACGTTGTCAGTGTAGGTAAAAGTAACTGTCAGAATGTTTAATTTTGTGACACTGTAGGAGCCTGTAGATATTTATAAAGGTTTAGTTTTTTTTGTTGCACGTTTTTGCTCATCCACTCTTACAACAAAGCTTTTTTTTTCCAATGTCTTACATCCCCAACACTTTGACGTATGAACCAGATCACTTTACATAAAGAACACTAAAGCTGGTTTTCATCTGTCATCTAGAAACTGATGATACATCACCGCTCAACATTTTCCAAAAGCTGGTTTCTAACTTGAGAGCTGAATGTTTGCGGCTGTTTCGCCATCCTGATGAAGTCAAAATATCCCAGTGAACGAAACACGATGAACTGGAGAAGAGTTGTGCCATGATTTGGAAAACAGTTGGCAGTAATGTAACGTATACACCGATCAGGCACATTAAAACCACTGACGGGACAGGTGAAGTGAATAACATCGATCATTTCATTACAATGCAATGTTCTGCTTGGAAACCTTTGGTCCTGACATTCATGTGGATGCGCCTTTATAGACCAAGTACCCCCTCTCATGGCAGCAGTACCCCCGATAGCAGTAGCCCCTCAGCAAGCCACAGTAGCCACACGGCAAAAACTGCTCAGGAATGGTCCAAGGAATGTGACAAGGACCTTAAGACGTCGATCTAGCATTCAGATTCCCCAGATCCTGATCTGATCAAGCACTTGTGGGGCAAACCAGTACTCCAAAGGTCCTTTGTCCAGGCCTTGACAAGTCAGAGCCAAGTATGATCTCTGATGGAGCCTCTGACCTGTCGAGGCATGGAGGCAGGACCTCTGGGGGTGTCCTGTGTTGTCTGGTACCAAGGCATTGTCAACAGATCCTTTGAGTCCTGTGGGTTGTGAGGTAAGGTACCAGCATGCCCAGTGGATGTTCGATCGGATTGGGATCTGGGGAATTTGGAGGCCAGGTTGACGCCTAGAGCTCTTGCCACGTCCCCGTGCCATTCCTGAGCAGTTTTTGTGGTGTGGCATGGTGCATTGTCCTGCTGTGGGGTGCACTTCCATCAGGGAGTGCAGTTGCCATGAGGGGGTGTATTGGTCTTTAATGGTATTTGGGTGGGTGGTGCATGTCAAGTGGCATCCACATAAAGGCCAGGACCCAAGGTTCCTCAGAAGAGCATTGAATTGTAACAAAATGATAAGTGTTATTCACTTCACCTGTCAGTGGTTTCAATGTTTTGGCCGATAGGTGTACGTGGGTTTCATTCAACAGATTTAAACAAGCTAAACTAAAACTTGACACTAGAAGAGCAAGTGGCTCAATAAAAGCAAACAAACCTGGATTAAGAAGATATTTTGAAATTTTTATACAAAGATGTTGTTAAGATATTAAAAATAAGCTTTACAGAATTTGAAAAATCACATTCGGTATTTTAAGATGTCATCATAAAACATGTTTAAAGGTCATATAAATACATAACTTGCACAGAGTGAACCAGGAAGTGAAAGTTGGAACAGCGAGGAACTAAAAAACGATTTCACACCCACTTTGGTTCAGGTTTGATTTCCTTCAGTTAAACAGTATCTTTAGGCGATCTTGCACCATCCTGCACCAACAATAGGAAGTGTCTTTTCATCACAGCATTATCGTACCGAACTCTTTCACAGATACAAAGCTCTGGCTGTATTTTTTTTTTTAGATGTACTGTACTATGGTCTTTTCTCTTTCACTGTTTCCTCAACATGTTTCCTGAGTTAAAACACTACATCTCAAAAAAAAAAAAAAAAACAGCATCTCACGTTTCCAGACTGAATATTTACTCAACTGAAACTCTTTGGTGTTTTATTAAAGATAAAAACATGGAGGATTTTCTCTCTCTAAACGTGCTGTCAGCAAATCAGCAGTGATGACGATGAATTTTTCTTTGTTAGACTAAAGTTTGTAGTTACAGGACCTGTGTAACCAGGGGACTTCATGTGATTCAGAAATAACTCCCCAGGTCTGTGTTTGTGCAGCACATTCGCACAGGATCAGTTAAATCTGTATTTTACTCAGATTCACTGACATTTTCTCGAGGATATGATGCCCACACTCAATTTAACTCCACTACACAACACAGAAATATGACGAAGCACAACCAGTGGTCATGTACGGTGTTAACCTCCGTTTTAGGCCTCTGTGCCGGCGACAGCTGAGGCATATTTGTCCATCCATCCTGTTCTTGTAAACACGAACACCTTGAGGGAATTTCTTAAAATTTGGCACAAACTTCCACTCGGACTTTAATGATGATCTGTTAGATTTTGGTGGTCAAAAGTAATAGTCAGTGTGACCGTGTCTGCCTCATTCTTGTGAGCACAATTTCTCAGGACCAGATTTTTTTTCAAATTTGGCACAAACAGTTTTGGTGGTTGAAGGTCAAAGGTCACTGTAACATTGCGCCTGCCTCATTTTCGGGTCCTTGAGGGTATTTCCTCAGATTTGGCACAAACGTCCACATGGACTTAAGAATTAACTGATACGAATTTGGTGGTCAAAGGTTGAAGGTCAGTGTGACCTCCCAAAACATGTTTTGAGAATTCATTTGCTAATTGTGACAAAACTTCACACAAATGTCTAACAGGATAAAATAATGATGTGATGACATTTTATATCCAAAAGGTCAAAGGTCAACTTCACTTTGACATCATAATATTCTGCAAAAAAAAGCTTTTCTGGCTATTATTAAACGTCATATCTCAGGAACAGAAGGGGAGACATTTGACTTGACAAATTACGGACATGGCAGATTAACACAGGCTTAAACTCACAGACGACCTTGGATATTACTACAAATCACAGGAAGTCCCCAGTTAATACTGTTCGTGTATGAACAGGGCTATCAGATAAGAAACAAGAACAGATTTGGTCATTTCTTTACAGTCATGAAAGAGACATGGGGAACTGTTCACATGATATATTTGTAAACTGAAAAATTTTAATGTAGGAAATGCAGACGTGTTACTATTTTTTGCACTTTGCAGCCACTGTATTTAGCTGTCTGTTAAATCCCACCGGACGATTGGGTATGTGCACTCAAGAGGGAGAAGTGAACAGTTTTGGTATCACTCAGTATTTTTACGTTCAGTGGGGCAAGTCTTTTGGTGTCTGTATTTGCATATTTGTGTGCCGAGCAGTTTCTAACTTTGACACGATTTGCAGGCGTCATCACAACTAATCTGGTGGCAGCTCGTCAAGAGAGGAAATCTTCCATGTGGCGTCTTTAAGACTGTGGCACTAACATGCGTGTGAGTGAGAAAGACACACAATGAAAGAGGTTTATAAAGTGCTTTGTCAGAGATATTTTGTGTATAACCAAACATTCCAACTTTTTAATACAAATAAAACTTTCAGACTTTTAATTAATTTAATTTGTTTTGTTTTTTCTTATGTGTTTTTGTGTTAATTGTTGGTGTGTTTCATCAGAGGTTGTCGTATAGCTGACATGTTTCAGATCTCTACTGACTCTGACAGAATGACTGGCAACTGAACATGAAGATTAACTGTTCAATTTACACCAGAGAGAATGACGGAAATACTGTCCAACCGAGAAAGTAATAAATCCGATCTTGGTTTCAGCCATTCAGTTTTTAATCAAATATACCCCAATTGTTGAGTCCTAAAATTATAAACCATAGGCTTTGATTTTTGTCTTTGCAGGCTTAATATTTTGTAATTGTAGTCATATTTATATCTTTTAAATTAAGTAAATTTACTCCGAAGTCTGGTCGGGTTTGTAGATGAATAATTCAGCATGTCTACTGCTTAATTTATATAATAGTATCTGGATTATTAGAAGAATGAGACTCTTAACGCTCAATAATGAAACACAAGCACAAGCTGTTTTTTTAGATTTAAAGAATTCATTTTTATTAAATGTAAAAATTCATCATATTTTAGCAAAAACTTTTAAGAAAACACCCTTTAGTTGCTGTAAATGTATGCATTAACAGGGTAAATGTTCTTGTTACTTATGAATTTACAAATCCAGAGACACATCAACAAAATGTTCTCACACAGGAAATAAACAAGAATACAAACTAACACCAAATGACAAACACATTTTACAGATTATTTATATGGCATTGTTGAAAATAGAGTTTACAAAGTGCTTTGACAAACAAAGCAAAGCAGAAGCAACAAACCCAGAGGCAATATAACAATAGGAGCCAAACAATAATGCTGAACTAAAGCCAGACATAAAATAAGGTAGAATGAAACAAGGATTAAAGGCCCACTGTGTAAAATGGGTTGAAAACAGTGACATCAGTGGTCAAATTCTAGATTGCAGGGCTCACTCGCTCACCCCTCCCGTCGGGTAAATGACGGTGGCCTTGTAGGGACAAAAAGCCTTGCGCACGACTTTTTCAGGAGTAGGTCTATCTCTATCAATGAGGTGAATATTTATTTAGAAATCTAAACCATGTTACGATATTGTAATGAATCCCTCACGAGCAGGAGACCAGAGGAGCGTTCGGGAAAAAGGCCTGTTTATTTGAGCACTCCAAAAACTCCGGTAACACTCCAGGGGGTAAAAGACTCCGTCCCAAACTCTGACTCTTCTAGCGTAACAGACACACTTCATACACACATACTCGTTTACCATACCGAGTGGGACCCCCTCCCCTCTCTGCTCCACCAATCTCCAGCCCGCACACTGACTGACAGCGTAGCCTGTAAACAGAGCTCAGCTGTTTATTTAGCCTAGCAATATCTCCGGACTATAGTAGCTGCAATGGACGACTTTGAACGCGATTTTGAAGAGTTTCTTGTAGCGGACACAGACCCAGAGCCATACCTGTTTGAGCCGGAGCATACAGATGAGGAACTCCATGTGTTTGATGCTGAGCGGGTGAGAAGAGAGGCTGAATGCACAGAATGGGATTCGGTGCTACTGCTACCATCATTGGGGAGACATATCACCAGGAGGAAAAGCACCGCAGAGAGTGCATCACAAGGAGTGAAGTTGCGTCTTCTTTTCCTCGCAGATGACGGTTCAGGTTCATTCTCTCCTGTTGCGTGGTAAGTGTGGTCCATTCGCAAACTTTATAACTAAAAAAACTTTTCACTACTCTCTATCAACGAACTACTAACACTCTGCTGTTTCCTCCTCCTTCGTCCTTCCTTCCGCTGTCTTCGTTGGTTCATTTATACACGCGCAACGCGTTCTCTGGCTGGCTGGATTGTCCGCTCGGGCTACCGTACATACATGGCGGCGCAAGATGGCGACCTCTCTAAAGCAAGGCCCTTGATATAGATATATATATATATATATATATATATATATATATAAAAGCGTAATTATAAGGCTACGAAAACCAAACGAATTTTATTTTATAGCGATCATACACTTGTATAAACATATTAATGGGTAGAAGATTCAGATTCAGATTGACAATAAACCATGCCAAATATTACACACTGGCCCTTTAAGAGAACATATTAGGAAGAAGACAGATGATAATGGGAAATAGAGATAAAAAAAAAAAAAATCACAATCACCAAAACCACTAAAACTAAATACAATAAAAAAAAGAATCAAATTAGTAAACACAAAATATTAATAAAAATAAGCAGGATCAAAAAGAATAACAAGATACGTAAAAAATAAATCCAAAAAAATTGAAAGGGAATTTTAGACACTGTCTCTATAAGTCTATCTACATGAGCTCACACAGCTCAGCAGTGTCTCCATTGACACCCCTGACTTCCTGTTTTACATGAGGCATGATTTGAAACAATCACACAGGTACACACTTTCTGCATTTGATAAAATCACACACAAAATCAACAACACCAGCCACCCGTGTCAAATCACTTTGTCCCTGTAAAGCATACATACCTGCACCTGCATTCATGTCCTCCATAAGTTAATATGTTTCTTGGATATTACCCTGTCCTCTGCCTCTTCAATGACTACTTGAGTTTACAGAACTCAGCAGTGTCTCCATTAGAACCACCAAGAAAAAGTCCAGCATAGAGCGGCTCAGTGAATGTGGTCTGGACTCTGTGGAGGAGAGTCATTGTTTGAGAGACGCTGTAGAAAGACAGAATACCTGCACTGTGATCCAGGTACACTCCTATTCTGGAGGATTTAGGTCCTGAGATGCTGATTGAGTGGCTGTCATGTCTGAAGGTATAACTATTGTCACAATATAGTGCCCAAGACTTCTCATTGAATCCAAATACATGTACATTAAAATCCCCTGATCTGCCAATACTCTTGTAGGCGACTGCTACTCCAGCTTTCCTGCTCCTCTCCACCTCCCAGTAACAACGTCCAGTCAGATCATCTTTACTCAAGACCTGAGGTATGTGAATGAATCTGTCTGGATGCTGAGAATATGGTGGATTTTTGTAATTATATGTTATTTTTCTGTTCCCCTCTGATAAAACCATGAAGTTGTTTGCTGTGTTTGGATCCAGCGTGATTTCACGTGAGTATTGTAAGAGCTCAGCTCTGGTCATGGGCTCTGCTAAAGGCAGTTTCTCAGTAAGGATGGTCTGCATTTTATCTCTGGCTGCTGTCACAGCTGCCATCACATCCTCAAAGTACTGCAGACAGTAGATGTTTGGTCTTGGTGACTCTGTGGACTCAGTAAGTTTTGACAGTGAGGGGTAACTGTAAAGAAACTGGATGTGGTCCTCCGTGTGTGAGAGCTGATCCAGCTCAGCGTCCTTCCTCCTTAACTCTGTGATCTCCTGGTCCAGCTTCTCCTGAAGCTCTTTGACTCGACTCACTTCAGTTTTCTGCAGAGATCTGATCTTCTGCTTCACATCAGAGCGTCTTTTCTCAATGAGATGTATCAACTCAGTAAAAATCTTCTCACTGTCCTCCGCTGCTTTATCAGCAGAGGAATCGATATCCTTCATCTCCTGCTGAAGCACCTTCACATCTTTCTCTCTGTCCTGGATTCTCTGCTGGATTTTTTGCCGACTTTCACCAAGCTCCTTCTGCCTCTCAGTCCGCTCTGCTGCAGCTGACACTGTGTCGTGGCCTTTATGTTCATCCATTGAGCAGAGAATGCAGATACACTGCTGATCAGTGCGGCAGAAAATCTTCATCACCTCATCATGACGGGAGCAGATGTTCTCCTGAAGCTTCAGGGAGGCTTCAGTGAGTTTGTGTTTTTTAAAAGTAGGAGATTCATAGTGAGGCTGAAGGTGTTGCTCACAGTAAGAGGCCAGACACACCAGACAGGACTTGAAGGCTTTCAGCTTCCTCCCAGTGCAGAAATCACAGGCCACATCTCCAGGTCTGGCATAGCAGTGATCAGCTGGAGCAGCTTCTGTCTTCCTCCGTTCCTCAATTAACTCTGCCAACATGGTGTTTTTCACGAGGACAGGCCTCAGGTAGAAAGTCTGTCTGCACTGAGGACAGGTGTAGATATTCTTGTCATCTTCTTCATCCCAGTGGGCTTTAATACAGCTCATACAGTAGTTGTGTCCACAAGAAATAGTCACCGGATCCTTCAGCAGATCCAGACAGATCGAACAGCAGAATTTCACCTCGTCAGCTTTTTTTCCTTGCTGCGCCATTTCACCTCTCAACAGTTTCACATTCCTCTCAGCATATAAATGCATCACACAGGAAGCCAAACCTACTTTTCTCACAATACTGCACACCGATCTGCAGTAATGTGGTCTGGCAGCTCTTGCACTCAACAACATGTTGGCCACACCCATCTCTAAACTTGCAGATCTACTAAAGGGGAGGGAACCCTTAAAATTGAATCTGTGTTTCAGAAAAGAAGGGAGTGGTTATCAGTGTCTGTTTCATTCAAGGAAATGGAGCAGTTTGAGCTCTGGCTGCATTTACAGTCTTTATTTACATGTTTATCGTTGGTTTGAACTTCAGCAGCATGTTCAACTGTCTTTTCAGGTTTACAGTGGTGGTCTTTTTCTGAGTTGGTTGATTGATCTGAATAAGCCTGTGTTAATATGTCCAATTATGTGTCAGCAGCTGAGGTTGCTCTTCAGTTTTGCCTACTTTCCAACTAAAAATAGTAATTCTAATAATATATTTGTTGTCTTTTTCTGATTGGACCCAGTGCATTGTAAAAACAAATGTTTAAATCTCTGGTCCTGTGTTAGATTAAACATCCACTACTGTACTGTAAAAGGAACAGTAACAAGGAAATACCCAGTCTGTGTTTGAAACAAGTGTGTGCGTGTGTGTGTGTGTGTCGGGGGGTGGGGGTTGTAAGTGTTTGTTTCATTCAAGGAAACGGAGCAGTTTGATCTTTGGTTGCATTTCTAACCTTTATTTACATTACATTAACATTTCTTTGGGGATGCTAGCATCGCATTTGAGGAGGCACATGACCAGCTACGGGTACCTGGTTGCATAAAACCACTCAGGCTTTGGTTGCCCTTAAATTTTCATCTTAGGATACCTTAGAAAAAATACACATTTCATAAAATTACCTAGAGTTCATCATGATGTTGTAAAGGAAAACCCTTGGATCTCCAAGTGTTTGCACTTTGCTACTTAAGTATTCCGTTAATAGGGTGTCAGAAGGTCCTTTGTTAGCATTTACCTCCGAAATAATTCAAGAGACCTATACCAGTCTCTTAAAAGTTAAATAATTTGTGGAACATGAGACCATGGCTGAATTTATGGTAACTGAAGAGGAAGAGGAAAAGGTACCAAGACACATTTTTTAAGACAGAAAAAAGTAATCATATTCATATCTGTCAAATTAAATAAATTAACATAGAAGTTTGGTCAGGGTTTACCATGAATAATTCAGCAGGTCTACAGCTTAATTTATATAATAATGACTGGATGATTAGAAGAGTGAGACTTTAAACACTTAAAAATAAACACACACAAGCTGATTCTATGAATTTATGTAATTCCTTTTTATTTAATTTTTACAGTCATTATGTTTTTGTTTAAAAAAAACCCCCCCTCATATTTCTGCAAAGGTGGAGTTCTCTCACCAAAAATTTCATTTTTAGAAAACACCCTTTAGTTGCTGTAAATGTATGCATTAACAAAGTGAATGCTCCTGTTACTTAGGGATTTACTGATTCAGAGACACAACAACAAAACATTTGCACTGCATTCAGAGGACTGGACGGTGATATATAGTTATCTTATCTCTCACACACAGCAAATAAAAATACAAATCAACACCAAATGATAAACACATTTTACAGTCCCTCAAATTATTGTTTATATCTTTTTAGAATAGTAATAATAATATGAACTTTATTTATATGGCACTGTTAAAAACAGAGTTTACAAAGTGCTTTGACAAAACAAAGCAAAGCAGAAGCAAAAACATCAGAGGCAATATAACAATAGGAGCCAAACAGTAATGCTGAACTAAGGCCAGACATAAAATTAAGGTAGAATTAAACAAGGATTAAGAGAACATATCAGGAAGAAGAAAGATGATAATAGGACATAGAGAGGAATTATTAAAAAAAACCCATACCAATAAAAGTAAGTACAATTTTTTAAAAGACTAAAATTAGTAAACACAAAATATTAATTATGGTAATAATAATAAGCAGGATCAAGACTGACTAAAAAGATACAGAAAAATAATCAAAAGAAATTGAAAGATAAATTCAAACACAATATTACACTGTCTGTTTAATAAGTCTATCTACATGAGCTCACACAGCTCAGCAGTGTCTCCATTGACACCCCGAAGCCAGAGTCCAGCACTGAGCTGCTGAGTGAACATACTGTACTTTAGACTCCTGACTTCCTGTTGTACATGAGGCATGATTTGAAACAATCATACAGGTACACACTTTCTGCATTTGATAAAATCACACACAAAATCAACAACACCAGCCACCCTGTGTCAAATCACTTTGTCCCTGTAAAGCATACATAACTGCACCTGCATTCATGTCCTCCATAAGTTAATATGTTTCTTGGATATTACCCTGTCCTCTGCCTCTTCAATGACTACTTGAGTTTACAGAACTCAGCAGTGTCTCCATTAGAACCACCAAGAAAAAGTCCAGCATAGAGCGGCTCAGTGAATGTGGTCTGGACTCTGTGGAGGAGAGTCATTGTTTGAGAGACGCTGTAGAAAGACAGAATACCTGCACTGTGATCCAGGTACACTCCTATTCTGGAGGATTTAGGTCCTGAGATGCTGATTGAGTGGCTGTCATGTCTGAAGGTATAACTATTGTCACAATATAGTGCCCAAGACTTCTCATTGTATCCAAATACATGTACATTAAAATCCCCTGATCTGCCAATACTCTTGTAGGCGACTGCTACTCCAGCTTTCCTGCTCATCTCCACCTCCCAGTAACAACGTCCAGTCAGTCCATCTTTACTCAAGACCTGAGGTATGTGAATGAATCTGTCTGGATGCTGAGAATATGGTGGATTTTTTGTATTAAATGTTATTTTTCTGTTCCCCTCTGATAAAACCATGAAGTTGTTTGCTGTGTTTGGATCCAGCGTGATTTCACGAGAATATTGTAAGAGCCCAGCTCTGGTCGTGGGCTCTGCTAAAGGCAGTTTCTCAGTAAGGATGGTCTGCATTTTGTCTCTAGCTGCTGTCACAGCTGCCACCACATCCTCAAAGTCCTGCAGACAGTAGATGTTTGGTCTTGGTGACTCTGTGGACTCCGTTAGTTTGGACAGTGAGGGGTAACTGTGAAGAAACTGGATGTGGTCCTCCGTGTGTGAGAGCTGATCCAGCTCAGCGTCCTTCCTCCTTAGCTCTGTGATCTCCTGATCCAGCTTCTCCTGAAGCTCTTCAGTTTTCTGTCTGGATCTGATCTTCTGCTTCACATCAGAGCGTCTTTTCTCAAGGAGACGGATCAACTCAGTAAAAATCTTCTCACTGTCCTCCGCTGCTTTATCAGCAGAGGAATCGATATCCTTCATCTCCTGCTGAAGCACCTTCACATCTTTCTCTCGGTCCTGGATTCTCTGCTGGATTTTTTGCCGACTTTCACCAAGCTCCTTTTGCCTCTCAGTCCGTTCTGCTGCAGCTGACACTGTGTTGTGGCCTTTATGTTCATCCATTGAGCAGAGATAACAGATACACTGCTGATCAGTGCGGCAGAAAATCTTCATCACCTCATCATGACGGGAGCAGATGTTCTCCTGAAGCTTCAGGGAGGCTTCAGTGAGTTTGTGTTTTTTAAAAGTAGGAGATTCATAGTGAGGCTGAAGGTGTTGCTCACAGTAAGAGGCCAGACACACCAGACAGGACTTGAAGGCTTTCAGCTTCCTCCCAGTGCAGAAATCACAGGCCACATCTCCAGGTCTGGCATAGCAGTGATCAGCTGGAGCAGCTTCTGTCTTCCTCCGTTCCTCAATTAACTCTGCCAACATGGTGTTTTTCACGAGGACAGGCCTCGGGTAGAAAGTCTGTCTGCACTGAGGACAGGTGTAGATATTCTTGTCATCTTCTTCATCCCAGTGGGCTTTAATACAGCTCATACAGTAGTTGTGTCCACAAGAAATAGTCACCGGATCCTTCAGCAGATCCAGACAGATCGAACAGCAGAATTTCACCTCGTCAGCTTTTTTTCCTTGCTGCGCCATTTCACCTCTCAACAACAGGGAATGCCTGAACAGTTTCACATTCCTCTCAGCATATAAATGCGTCACACAGGAAGCCAAACCTGCTTTTCTCACAATACTGCACACCGATCTGCAGTAATGTGGTCTGGCAGCTCTTGCACTCAACAACATGTTGGCCACACCCATCTCTAAACTTGCAGATCTACTAAAGGGGAGGGAACCCTTAAAATTGAATCTGTGTTTCAGAAAAGAAGGGAGTGGTTATCAGTGTCTGTTTCATTTAAGGAAATGGAGCAGTTTGAGCTTTGGCTGCATTTACAGCCTTTATTTACATGTTTATCGTTGGTTTGAACTTCAGCAGCATGTTCAACTGTCTTTTTCAGGTTTACAGTGGTGGTTTTCAGTTGGTTGATTGATCTGAATAAGCCTGTGAATATGTCCAATTATGTGTCAGCAGCTGAGGTTGCTCTTCAGTTTTGCCTACTTTCCAACTAAAAATAGAAATTCTAATAATATATTTGTTGTCTTTTTCTGATTGGACCCAGTGCATTGTAAAAACAAATGTTTAAATCTCTGGTCCTGTGTTAGGTTAAACATCCACTACTGTACTGTAAAAGGAACAGTAACAAGGAAATACCCAGTCTGTGTTTGAAACAAGTGTGTGCGTGTGTGTGTGTGTGTCGGGGGGTGGGGGTTGTAAGTGTTTGTTTCATTCAAGGAAATGGAGCAGTTTGATCTTTGGTTGCATTTATAACCTTTATTTACATTACATAACATTACTTTGGGGACGCTAGCATCGCATTTGAGAAGGCACATGACCAGCTACAGGTGCCTGGTTGCATAAAACCACTCAGGCTATATGAATTTCCTACCTAGATGATGAATTACCTAGAGTTCATCATGATGTTGTAAAGGAAAACCCTTGGATCTCCAAGTGTTTGCACTTTGCTACTTAAGTATTCCCTTAATAGGGTGTCAGAAGGTCCTAGCATTTACCTCCGAAAAATTTAAGAGACCTATACCAGTCTCTTAAAAGTTAAATCATTTGTGGAACATGAGACCATGGCTGAATTTATGGTAACTGAAGAGGAAGAGGAAAAGGTACCAAGACACATTTTTTCAGACAGAAAAAAGTAATCATATTCATATCTGTTAAATTAAATAAATTAACGTAGAAGTTTGGTCAGGGTTTACCATGAATAATTCAGCAGGTCTGCATCTTAATTTATATAATAATGACTGGATGATTAGAAGAATAAGACTTTAAACACTTAAAAAGGAATTACATAAATTCATAGAATCAGCTGGTGTGTATTTATTTTTATTTAATTTTTACAGTCATTATGTTTTTCAAAAAAACCCTCATATTTCTGCAAAGGTGCAGTTCTCTCACCAAACTTACATTTTTAGAAAACACCCTTTAGCTGCTGTAAATGTATGCATTAACAAAGTGAATGTTCCTGTTACTTAGGGATTTACTGATTCAGAGACATAACAACAAAACATTTGCACTGCATTCAGAGGACTGGACGGTGATATATAGTTATCTTATCTCTCACACACAGGAAATAAACAGCAATACAAGCTAATACCAAACGATGAATACATTTTACAGTCCCTCAAATTATTGATTATATCTTTTTATAATAGTAATAATAATAATAATAATATTAACTTTATTTATATGACACTGTGAAAAACAGAGTTTACAAAGTGCTCTGACAAACAAAGCAAAGCAGAAACAAAAACATCAGAGGCAATATAACAATAGGAGCCAATCAGTAATGCTGAACTAAGGCCAGACAAACATTAAGGTAGAATTAAACAAGGATTAAGAGAACATATCAGGAAGAAGACAGATGATAATAGGAAATAGAGAGAATTATTTAAAAAGTCATACCAATAAAAGTAAATAAAATTAAAAAACAAAACAAAACAAAAAACTAAAATTAGTAAACACAAAATATTAATGATAATAATAATAAGCAGGATCAGGACTGACTAAAAAGATACAGAAAAATAATAAAAGGAAATTGAAAGATAAATTCAAACACAATGTTACGCACTGTCTCTTTAATAAGTCTATCTACATGAGCTCACACAGCTCAGCAGTGTCTCCATTGACACCCCTGACTTCCTGTTGTACATGAGGCATGATTTGAAACAATCACACAGGTACACACTTTCTGCATTTGATAAAATCACACACAAAATCAACAACACCAGCCACCCTGTGTCAAATCACTTTGTCCCTGTAAAGCATACATAACTGCACCTGCATTCATGTCCTCCATAAGTTAATATGTTTCTTGGATATTACCCTGTCCTCTGCCTCTTCAATGACTACTTGAGTTGACAGAACTCAGCAGTGTCTCCATTAGAACCACCAAGAAAAAGTCCAGCATAGAGCGGCTCAGTGAATGTGGTCTGGACTCTGTGGAGGAGAGTCATTGTTTGAGAGACGCTGTAGAAAGACAGAATACCTGCACTGTGATCCAGGTACACTCCTATTCTGGAGGATTTAGGTCCTGAGATGCTGATTGAGTGGCTGTCATGTCTGAAGGTATAACTATTGTCACAATGTAAATTCCAAGACTTCTCATTGAATCCAAATACACATGCATTCAAGTCCCCTGATCTGGCAATACTCTTATAAGCAACAACAACAGCTTTCCTGCTCCTCTCCACCTCCCAGTAACAACGTCCAGTCAGATCATCTTTACTCAAGACCTGAGATATGCGAGTGAATCTGTCTGGATGCTGAGAATATGGCGGATTTTTTGTATTAAATGTTATTTTTCTGTTCCCCTCTGATAAAACCATGAAGCTGTTTGCTGTGTTTGGATCCAGCGTGATTTCACGTGAGTATTGTAAGAGCTCAGCTCTGGTCGTGGGCTCTGCTAACGACAGTTTCTCAGTAAGGATGGTCTGCATTTTATCTCTGGCTGCTGTCACAGCTGCCACCACATCCTTAAAGTGCTGCAGACAGTAGATGTTTGGTCTTGGTGACTCTGTGGACTCCGTTAGTTTGGACAGTGAGGGGTAACTGTAAAGAAACTGGATGTGGTCCTCTGTGTGTGAGAGCTGATCCAGCTCAGCGTCCTTCCTCTTTAGCTCAGCGATCTCCTGGTCCAGCTTCTCCTGAAGCTCTTTGACTCGACTCACTTCAGTTTTCTGCAGAGATCTGATCTTCTGCTTCACATCAGAGCGTCTTTTCTCAATGAGATGTATCAACTCAGTAAAAATCTTCTCACTGTCCTCCGCTGCTTTATCAGCAGAGGAATCGATATCCTTCATCTCCTGCTGAAGCACCTTCACATCTTTCTCTCGGTCCTGGATTCTCTGCTGGATTTTTTGCCGACTTTCACCAAGCTCCTTTTGCCTCTCAGTCCGTTCTGCTGCAGCTGACACTGTGTCATGGTCTTTATGTTCATCCATTGAGCAGAGAATGCAGATACACTGCTGATCAGTGCAGCAGAAAATCTTCATCACCTCATCATGACGGGAGCAGATGTTCTCCTGAAGCTTCAGGGAGGCTTCAATGAGTTTGTGTTTTTTAAAAGTAGGAGATTCATAGTGAGGCTGAAGGTGTTGCTCACAGTAAGAGGCCAGACACACCAGACAGGACTTGAAGGCTTTCAGCTTCCTCCCAGTGCAGAAATCACAGGCCACATCTCCAGGTCTGGCATAGCAGTGATCAGCTGGAGCAACTTCTGTCTTCCTCCGTTCCTCAATTAACTCTGCCAACATGGTGTTTTTCACGAGGACAGGCCTCGGGTAGAAAGTCTGTTTGCACTGAGGACAGGTGTAGATATTCTTCTGATCTGCTTCATCCCAGTGGGCTTTAATACAGCTCATGCAGTAGTTGTGTCCACAGGGAATAGTCACCGGATCCTTCAGCAGATCCAGACAGATTGAACAGCAGAATTTCACCTCATATGCTTCATTTCTTTGCTGCGCCATTTCACCCCTCAACAACAGGGAATGTCTTGGAGTTGGACTTTCCTCTGAGCAAATAAAGTCATCAAGAAGGAAGCCAAACCTTCTTTGCTGTCCCGCTGCCAAGCTGATTGCACTTTGCAGCATGGTGAGTACACCAATCCCCAAACTGGTAGATCAATAAAAGAGGTGGGAACCAGAAAATATTCAGTTGGAGTTGGACTGAAAGGGCGCGGTTTAAACCATGGCAGCATTTATGGCCTTTATCTAAAGGTTTTACAGTCAGTTTGCACTTTGGCAGCGTGTGCTGCCCTCCTTTAAACCAAGACTGAGCTTTGGTCACCTGGTTGAGGTGGTTGAGAACACAGTTCAGCTCTCTGGCTTAGGTAGTCAGTGTTGAGGCAAAGCAGAAAAAGTTATGTATGAGAAACTTTCCCTTTCAGAATTTATTGGGATGTGTTGAATGGGGTTGAGGTCTGGGCTCTGTGCAGACCAGTTAGGTTTGTCCACCATTTCTTTATGGACGTGACTGTGTATACGGGGACATTGTAATGTTGAAACAAAAAAAGGACAAACACAAACTGTTAAGACCAGATTGGAAGGGCTAAATTTACAGACTCGCAAAACCTGCGAATTAAGAGACCGAACAAAGTTCAAGTTTTCTGATGATACTAGAGGTTCATCCAACCTTTTTATGTCATCACATTCTTCTTTTTCCCAATTAACGTAATTAAATAGATTTATCACTTCCTGCCCTCCATCTGAATTTTGCACGTGATTGCAAACAACCTATTAAGTTTTGTTTTAATGAAATGCTCTTTGTGAAAGTCCCTTTGTGAGTTCCCTTTGGTGAACAGGTACGCAGGGTTTATGTCTAGGGCTTTAAGAATGGAGGGAGTGATGATCAGCAGGTCTGCCTCTGTTGTGAAGAACCACTTACTTTTCTAGGAAGTACTGATCATATGACTGGATAAACGAGACTTGGATTTTACCTCACACAAATTTTTGTAAACTGATGTTTTGATATAGTTGTATTGTTGCTAAAAGTGGTCGCCTATGAGCTCATTTATGCTTCATGTTAGAGATGGACGGAGTCTTCTGTCTGTACGCTGTAGTAATTTTGTCTGAATTTGTGCATGTTTTCTGAAACCTTACAGATACAGAGCAGTACCACCGAAGATCATGGGGGCAGTGCAGTGTAGTTGAAGTGAGATATGACCGTAGGAGACAACAAAGACATTTCAATAATGACTTACAGAACGAATCAATAATACAGTGAAAAGAGTTCTCCTTCCGCAGGTCCGATGTATTTTATGGCCTCACATACCACCGTGGTCTACAACACTGCCTCCGTTTTTATTCGACATCCTCCACCGTCACCATGTTTGTTTTTGCGTGAGACTCCACCCTCTCGTGCCATCTATTGACTGTATCTATACCACCATAAAGGACGCACGGAAGTATAAGGGTCGTGAAGTTTACAGCGTTTGAAACAAACAAACAAACATATTTTTGTTTGTAAAGGGAGTATAATTGAGACTTCATGAAGAATTTTTGCCTCTTTTGGATTCTTCATTGCCTGTGGAGGCATGCAAGAAAAACATTTCCTTCACAGATTCCCGGTAACGCACAGTTGGTGCTTCTCAAAGTCAAAGAAGGATCCTTGAACAGCTGAATTTCAAGGAGGCTACGTCAACGAATCCCATCGAAGGACCAAGTCAGTGTCAAGGATCCTTAAAATTTTACCAAGGACCGAGTCCTTCCTTCAGAGAATTTTCAAGGATGCATATGCGTATCCTAAGTGCGCATGAAGTATCCGCAAGTCTTTGCACATAATTTGCCAGAACTGAAGGTGCGACCTCTTCAGTGACGCACACCTGGGCACTTGCCAGCCTGTTCCAATGTGTGTTTGCCGAATGCTTGGATGGAGTCTGGTCTAGCCTCTGTAGGACCCGACTTGGAGGAAGCTGTCCTACCAAGGAAGCATCCTTGACTTCAAGAAGCACCAAGTGAGTAAGTGAAGTATTCTTTTAAACATTTTCTTTGTCACAACTTAGACTTAGTTCCTCTGCTCATGCTGTTAATGTCAGGAAATATAAACAGTTAGTGTTTGTTTTAAAAATTCCTCCTTATAAACTAATTAAATACAACAGTACCAACGACACAGCAGGTTAACATGATGCCACTGCATCAGTTTTTATTTTCACTGTTGAATGCATCTTTTCTGGATCCAAATCAGGGTTGTGATTTTCTCCGAACGCCCGCACCCCGATCCCAACAAACATTCATGTTTCATATCAACACACATCACATTACAGATCACTGTTAGCATTAAAACATGTTTACAGCATGTCCTCAAAAGTTCTCACCTCTCCTTCCACTTCAACCCAGGACTCGTTTTCCTAAAAGCATCTCGCAGTACAGTTTGAGCAAATGAGCTGTGAAGAAATAACACGTTTTAAGTAGCAAATGTCAAAAGGCTTTTTTTGGCCACTTTCAGGAGTTCATTACTGTCATTCCAGAAACTGGATTGTCTTTAAAATGAAGCTTTAAATGTTTCCGCAGATTGGACGAAACATAAATCAGACTCAGAGAATCCTTTTAGGAAAACGAGCCCAGTTTGATTCAAAATCCTACGTTGTCTACTGCACTTCATAAAAAAAAAATCAGTTCCTGTTTAAAATGAGGCATGATGTGAAATGATCGCACACACAGACACACACTGCATTTGATAAAAACACACACAAAGGGCCTAATAACGACAGCCACACCGGGTCAGATCACTCTGAAATACACTCAGTCACTTCAAGTCAGTGACACCAGATGGATTGTCTCTGAATGATTACTAAACTCCACCCACCTGTGAATTAAAGCTGCGTTCAAGTTCCAGTGAAGTCACAGTTTGAGGGAATTACTGGTATATTTGACTGTATTTTTCAGTAGACTTTTGCTCCTTCCTGAACAAACGTTAACTTTAATAATAGAGTTAGTGTTTTATAAAAGAGAGAAGCAAATTCCCAAATAGCAGTGACAATTCGGACAAGAGGAAAGGTCACTCGAACATGCAGTCGTTCTTCTGGAAAGTGAATGCAGTGAAACACAGAGAATGGGAACAAGAAATTGCGTTTTCAGTGTCACGATTATGCAACAACATTTCTAAACTTTCAGGGGATTAAATGGATTTCGGTTCATTTCAGGACGTTACAAAAGCAGTCAAAAGTAACACAAAGGCGATATAAGCAAAATATTTCAGCTGCGGGTTGACCCAGGTGTGGCTGCGTCGCTAACAGCATCAACAAAAGGCTCCTTCTGGTTTGGTATAAAGCAAAGAGAAAAGAATTAAGACTACTGGGTTCATAGCAGGCATAGAAGGTCAAAGGCCGAGCCACTGATTAAAGGAGTTTGACTTTTGCTGCAAATGATGATTCAACCTTGGAACTGATGAATCATGATTGTGATGACTGGTGTGTAAATACTTAGTGTTATCATAATATTCAGTGTTTTCACAGAGACGACTTCACAATGACTTGTTTCCTAATGGGTCATTTTTAAACACATTATAAAAGTGCAGATTTGTTTTCCTCAATATTCTAAGTTCTTCATATTCTTTTCCTCCGTCCTCTGATCAATAGAATCAAAAGGGTTTATCATAAAAATTAATCCCAGTTGTGAGTAGTGTTTAAACAGGGTTAAGTGGCGTTGTGTTGGTGTGACGGGTCCTGTAATTCTCGAGTGCTGTAATTCCCTTGATGTGCTGTCTGTCAGAGCTACATTAAATAAACGACTCATAATATATATTTCATCTGAAGCCTAATATTTATACAAGTAATATTCATACTGGTTTAAATAAACAATTTGATTCTATTTCCCATATTTGCTGAGCAACAGTTTTGTGTGAAAGGAATTAAAGGCCTGTCCCAAATATGGGCCTGCTGATTTCAGTGATTTAAGCAAATAATAGCCCAGGCTACTAATCAAAGTTTTACAGTTTCAAATTTTTAGTTGAGTTCTGCAATGACTGTCGCTATAAGGAACTGTTTTCAGAGAGCTTTTGTCACTGAAATAAAAGAAAAACTGCATTAACACATGCTTAAGTGAGCCTTTTCTGGCCTCTGTAACAGATTACATAGATTCTAGGGAAGCCAGAGTTGCAGCAAGCAGCATGGCTACTGGCTACTCACTCATCTACACATTCTCACTCCAACCAAGTCACATATTGACGTTTGGTCATGGACTTTCCACGTTCAAATATGACGTGCAAGGTACCCTGGGTGTGTTGGTTGTTGACTTTCTGGGACACCATGTCAAGTTCTGCCTGTTACATGTATTGTCTTCTTTCAAAAAATAAAAGCACTACGTCAGTACGACATTGCAAATTGCCATTTTTTTCCCCTCCAACAACTAACGTACATGGTTCGGTTTAGGAAAAAAAGAACAGGGTTTGGCTTTAGAATCTTACGGGACGTGAACACCGCTCTCCTCGGTGAAAGTCAGTGTTTGTTGGACCCAACCACCACCCCTCTTGTACCACTCTAGTCGGACTTTTGCTGCCTTAACTTTCGTTCTTGTCCTGTCGTGTTTCCCTCTTTCACCATCAAGTGCTGTCAATGTGAAAGGACGGTTCTTTCGCCAGTGTCTGACGCCATAAGTCACTGCCCGAGCGCCAGATTTCAACTACTTCAGAGTGAGGTCGGGCTCCACTCTCTGCCACATAACTCTCTGAGTCATAGTTTGAGTGTAGGTAAATGCTGGAACGTGTCTGACGTTGTTGCGTTGATTATACGTCGAGGGATGCTGACGTGAAACTGTAATGGGGCAAATTAGCTGTAATAAATTGTGGCGATTCATTTCATTAATGGTAAAGCCTGTGTTTAGTTTGCATTTAGTCCTCGGATACACTTTGTGAGCTTCAAGCTTTTTAAAAGTTCCCACAACTGTCATCTCAGAGTCTTCAACACTGCTTCAACAGCACGTCCTCGCCAAACATTTAATCAGTGGCTCCGGCCAAAAGGTCAAGGCCATGGAAAGGTCGTGCTAAGTTCAACGATCATGGTAAGGTCACAACACTGCATCAGTCAACGCATTTATCCAGACTATTTTCAAGTTTTAAAAAAAAGTGACCCCCTACTCCCTCTGACGCAGACAAAACACACATACTGAACCTCATACATTCCACATGATTATAAGTTAAAACATTACACTGTGGAAATACTCTCACACACTTATTTACACACACACACACACACACACACACACACACACACACACACACACACACACACCATTCCTTCCCTCTCAGTGATTCTTATAACCAGTTACATCAACAGACAACATGATGGATGTTTGGATGGAGCGACATGATTGCTAGATGACCCACTAACGTCACATCTCACAGACACATGACCATATAAGGAAAGAGATCCATCACTGTCCGGCTCACCCTTTGTTGCTAGGCAACGATTGCTACCAGATCGATCAGGGAGCTCGACTTCAAGGTTAAGAACTCTTTCATTACAGTTCGTCAACATCCCTCAGAAACCTTGTTTAACTTCTGCCTGTTTTTGGTTTGAATAAGGAGCTACAATACTTTTAAGCAGTGGCGGAGGAAGTATTCAGATACTTTACTGAAGTAGAAGCACTAATACCACGCTGTAAATATACTCTGTTACATGTAAATGTACTTGAGTATTATCAGGAAAATGCACTTAAAGTATCAAAAGTAAAAGCGTTCTGTTTTCATATTAATTAACGAATGAACTCGGCACTCTGCCCAGAGTACGCTCTGCTGCTCTGAGAGTGTGGTGCTCTGAATAACCGAATGGTGCATTCCAACTGTGCTCCTGAACAGGCCAATTTCTGACTATTTGTGAACGCACCAACAGTATAGCTAATTGTATGCTATATAGATACTAGGGCTGCCCCCTAACAGCTGACCAAACGTGTCGACCAGAAAGGTCATTAGTCTGCAAGATTTCATTGGTCAATTAGTTGCAGAAAAATGTGAAACTCTCTTAGGAGCTTGGACCTTGTTAAAATAAATCCAAACCTATATGACTGGACTATGTGGGAATTTAATCTGAAAGGACAGACACAGGAAGTGGCCACGCTCAGCAGTCAGACAGGAGTCAGGTTAATTTCCAGGGCTGGTACCTGCGGTTATTCCACAAACCATTGTGATGCTCTGCCCAAAATATATAATTTAATAATTAAAGTAATATCGTAAACATGCGGGCGACTCATCAGCTAATGGCCCTAAATGACGTCTATTTGTCGACTAGAAAAATTCTTAGTCGGGGGCAGCCCTGATGAATACTGTTTTATATTATTACTCGCATATTAATCTTTAAGCAGTATTTTACTGTTGTAGTTGTTGCGGTGGAGCTGATTTTGTATTGGCCTGCAAATAATGATGAAATCAGTTTGGTTTCATCTCCTGATTATTTTCTTAATCAATCAATTTATTCTACTTTATAATCATGATTATCCAGAGCTTGAAGTGACCCCTTCAACTTATTTTCACGTTTTGAGAAGTAGTAACCAGGAAATGCTTGGTAATTTTGCATGAAAAATGATTCACTGATTAATGATTGCTAAATGACAAATTAAGCCATTGATTACTCGACTAATTATTTAAGCAAATTTTTTATATGCTGTTTGATAATTTGATCATATTTTAAAACTTCTTTGTGTTTTGCATGTAAAAAATTAATTTATAAAATAAGTAAAACTGACAGATAAAGTAAAAAGCACAATATTGGTCTTGGGGCGGAGAAGGCTTGGGAGGGCAGTATACCAGGATATTTAGAAAGCAGCAGCACTGCACACAAATACTGTCATTAACCATATACCTCGGTAAAATTTAGGAAGGTATAAAAAGTAGACACCGCCCCAGCCTACAGAAGAGTGTAAGTGTCATGAATAGTACTACTCAAGTAAAGTACCAATACTTTAGATTTGCACCACTGTAAATGTTTAACTGTCAAAATGTTCCTGTATCAATGTGGAAAATATATATGTTTTGAATTCAACAAACATTGGCTGCTTAGGGAAAACAAGGTTTTTTTTTCGGGGTACTGACACGTCATGTCTATGATGATTGTTTCTTTTCATTGTAGTATTTATTTTTTCAAAACTGCTACTGTTTCCCTACTTCACAACTGACTCACACAGACAGACACCAACAGACAGAGTGATATTTACAGTATTTACAACATATTTTATCCTCCGCTAACTTGCAGGCGGGAGGAGAGGCAGGGAGCTCGGGGTATGGACTGGGACGTGCCCCTTGACCTCAGTCATACTGCAGGTAGAAACCTTTGAAAGGTTGGTGAATTTTTTTTTTCCCCCAAAACTGTGAGGTTTAGAAGACACTCAGTTAATTTGAGTTACAGTACGAAGGCTGTGGAACAGGTGAAAGACAGGAGTGTTGGAAAGTGTCCCTCGGTGGAGTACACTGTGGAGACGAGGCTCATTATTTTTGGTGTTCTTCCTTTTTTCCCACAACAAATCCGGTAATGTTTAATTTCAAGAGTTAAAGGCTTTAAAATCTATTTTTTTGAAAAATCAATATAACAAAAATACAAGCAGAAAACAACATTTGTGGTTTTATGAAGAGTTACATATTGGACCGATTTCTTGGTGAACAAAACCACATTTAGCCATTTTCACATTTCTTTTTGTGTACTGATTAAATGCAGTAACTATGTGTTAATTAGTGAGCTTTAGAGTCCGTGGTAAAGTGATTTCTAAACCTTGGACACAGTCTCCTTTAGTCTTTAGGCTAAGCTAGGCTAATCACCTCCCCGCTCCAACTTGATGCTTTATGTACAAACATGGGAATGATGTCAATTTTCCCATCCAACTTTTGGCAAGAACACATATTTTTTTAAAATGTTTCATCTTTTAAACCAACCTGCGTCTTTTTCAAAAACCAAAGTATATTTTAGGGAAAATCTGTAAAAACCAAAAACAATGAGCCTCATCTGTCTGTACACCTAATGATAAGTGCTGGGGTTTGAAGAGTGGAACCTATGGAAGGAAATGGCTGAGATTTAGGATATTAAGAGGAATTCATCAGCAGCGTAAACAGGCACAGTACTCAGATATCTCCTTGGGTCGGTGGGTGCCATGTATAAGAGATGAGAAACGTCCTTCAGGTCAGCGGAAGGAGAGCTGGAGGGTAAAGGCAGGAGAAATGGGACGTTTCCCAGAATAAATGGAAGACATCCTGGTTGCCAAACGGCAGGGACTACAGAGAACATAATCCCTTTATCAGAGGGAACATTTGTTGTTGAGTCTTTTGTATATTTCCCCTATGAAAGTGGTTTGTGGCCTTTTTCAGACCCTCTGAGTTCAGTCATTCAGACCAGAGGTGAGGGCCATTTTAAGGAAATGGGTCCAGTCCCATGAGACAAGATGTGTCCAATAGCACCTTCATGGTGTCCCAATGTTGATATGGAGTGTGTCCTTCAAGTAGCAGTGAGGCGACTTCATCAGTGTCCAGCCAAAACAAAATGGGACCCCATCTCATGTTGGAGCTTATCAAAGACAATGTAAATACTTTTCAGTACAGCAGCAGCGACGGGACTCTCGAAAGTCTTCAGTCGATTAAATGCTGGTCCAGACCAGAGGTGAGGACAGTTTCCATGAGATAAGTTGGAAATAAATGGG